>NW_009952153.1:1883617-1975690 GCF_000747805.2 Chaetura pelagica | reverse complement strand
CCTGCTTAGTTTTATGAATAAATTCAGGGAAATTAAAGATGGAAAAGTATCCCTTACTTGATTGGGTTTTTGTTTTGTTTTGTTTTGTTTTAAGATATTAGACTCATGTAGAGCTTGAAGTAATCTCATTCACTGTGTAGGAAAAGTTTCTATTTTTATTTTTTTTTCATACCTTGTGGTGCTTTACGGCTTTTCCTCTGTAGGGATAGTTTTTTGAGTTATGGAAGTCCCAAGCAATTCCTGAGACATGTCCAAGATGATGTGTTTTAGGGTGTTCTGGTTGTTGGCAGTGTGAGTTCTTGGGAGAGACTAGTGGTTATAAGTATCCTTAGATGCTTAGGTGATGGGGAGAGTAATAGGGTGTAGTGGGTAAGAGGCCATTTGGACTGGTAGTGTCGTGCTGCAGCAGGAGGGACAGTACCTTGGAGAGCAGACGCTGGCCACAGTTTCCCTCTGCCAGCCTCTTGAGTGTGTGCTTTGGCCTTGGGAGGACCAATGGCTTTGTCTTGCATGGCTTCAGGCGTTTGGGACTTGCCTTTCCTTTTATTTTTTTTAATTAATTTTTGCTTGTCTTCCTTCCATGCTAAACATTAAAATATGTCTCTTGTTAAAACTGACTTTTCACTTTGTGGCTTTTAATTCATTGCTACTTTGATTTCTCTGTGTCACTGCAATTCACTACTGTCTTCCTGTGTTCAAGGAACATGGAATCAGAAAAGCAGATCTTGCTTCCTGGAATCGTGTTCTGTGGACAAGTGATGAGCAGTGTGCAGTCTGGCATTTTTCAGATTGGAAGGGGAAATCAATGTTTACTTCCTGGTTCCAATTATTTCTTGTATTTTCTTCTTTGAGTATTTAGTTTCACCTAAATACTTCATCATATTCATACTCTGTCTTGCACTTCATCTTTCTTTCAACTCTTGGTAGCTTTCAAAACTGATGTTTTTCTATGTTTGTGATTTGTTCCTTTTCTGTTTCCTTTCTACTTACTCATATGCTCTTTCAGCTCTTCGCTATATCCTCCACCTTGCTTTATTTATAATTCTGTGTCTTCATATTGCTCTGTTTCATTAACAGCCTTCCATAATAGATTACTTTTTTTTTTCCTTTCCAATATTGTCCAAGACTGTTCAGGTCTCATTCAGAAAAGATGAGAAATATTACAGTCAGAAGTTGCCTGTGGATGATGGCTGTGCTACATTGGTGTCTTGGTGCTTCCAAAAAGTCTACTTAAGTCTCCCACTGTACAAGAGAGAGTTCCTTACTGAGGGAGAGGGTCTCTGTATTGAATGGCTTTTATGATGTACTTACTTTTTTTTCTTGTTTTAATGTAGCTCATCAGTTAGTTTTGCTAGCTCAAGTAGCTAATAAGTAAGGATTTTTGCAAGTTAAGCTATGCATTTATAGTTGTCAGGATGCTTCGATAACCTCAAAAATAATATTACCATATTCAGGAGCAAAGGACTGTGATTACAGCTTAATGCTGTCTATAGTAATAGCATGCTGCAGTTAAGTGTAGTTGTGGCCATTTAATTTATGTTGTTTAAGCATATGTTGTGGTAGTTTCTTTTTTTCTTTTTGTGTGGTAAATAGGCAGTTTCTAGAATCTAATCTATGAAGAGGTGGGAAGCTATTCTTTTCACTTTCTTGCTTTCCTCGTATGAGAATTGATTTGCAATCTAAATGCTAAACATGGACATAAAACCATGAGTTCTCTGTGGTCTTCTTAACACTTGGTTAAAATACCCAACTTAGGTGAATTTTTACAAAGTTTAACTTTTGGGATTTTCCAGATCTGGCTTGTCTGGTGAGAGGTGAACATCTTGAGAAAATTTGGTGCAAGTATATTTCAGGTATTTTCAGATTAATATTAGAAGAGGAAATACTTGCCCTGCTTATCTGTACATACTTCTATGTGCATGTATAGAACTGTCTTGGGAGATTTAGTGCTGGAATAACTCATTGCAGTTGAAACTTGTCAGAAGAAGTCCTTGTGGAAAAAGCATCTTTCAGTGCTGACCTTTATTTAGCTAATGTAGAAGGTTTGTAAATCAAGCTTCAGAAACGTGAAATTTGAGGCATGATTTGTAGTTTAGCATCCATGCAGATCATCAGTTCATGTCTAGTAGGTGAATGGCAAAGGGTTTTTTGCCTATTTTTGGAAAAGATTGAAGAACCCTTCAGTTCTTTACATCGTTGTATTAATTTACACTTGAGAGGTTTTAATCCAAGTAGTTGTATACAGAAGCAGGGAAAAGTTTAGGGTGAAAATTAAAGCAGGGTCCTGTGGTCTTAAATATGTTAGCCAAAAGGCTTAGTATATACACTGCTCTTCAGGATTGTATGGATTCCTTAATAGCTGAGAATATGCTGCTTCCACACATGCTGTGCTAATGAGCAGGCAAGGATGACTGTTTATAGTTGCTCATTGACAAGTTCATGAAGAATAACTGGAGCTTTCTGCAAGTCTTGAAAAACTTGGGTGTTGTTGTTTTTTTATTTTTTTCTTCTTCAGCTATGATGTGCATCACTTCTGATGTCTTATTTTGTGTAAAACTAGTGCTCTTAGAATGTGAAGTATTTCTTTACACTAACAGGAGTACAAGTTCTGATTTTTAAGCTGCAAGTGGATTTTTCTTGAAGGTAGCCTTTTAGACCCTTACATTCTTCTAAAAAATCATGAGTACAAGAACTGTACAGATTGCATGGTATTAGTGTGTGTGCTTTGTGCTGTGTTGTGCAACATTAATTGTCTTTATCTACTGTGCTTTTCAACTAATTTTTTGGGGGAGTTGATAATTTTTAATGAGAGCTGAAATTCAGTTTTGGGGTCAGTTGCCTGTTTATTATTTGTGACACATAGCTATTAAATTATTCCTTTTTTTAAGTTACAATATAAGCCCTTTTGTTTTCACCACTAGTGAAATTACTTTTTAAGTGTATGTGGGGGTGTATGAACTCAAATGGTTTGTCTGTAAGCTTACATAGTACAGCTTATGCTGCCCTTCTCAGTCACCTGGTGTTTCAAGCAGGAGGTATGTGGTGGAATTATATTTTAGGCTGGTGGTCATCAATTGATAAAAGAGACTGAACAACTTTAGTTTTCCTTCAGTTGCTTGGAACTATAGGATAATGCTGGGGACTGTGAGCTCAAAAGCTCAATAGAAGTAGGTTCTTTTGCTTGGTTTAAGGATGGTCAGTGCGGTAAATTGTTTGATGAATGGGCCGGTGTCTGGCTTCTTTCAGAGTAAGGAATACACTAGTGCTAGTTTACTTATGGTTGAACTAGTTTTATTTGGTGGTTGTTGTTTTTTTTTTTCCTGTGATCTACTTTTTTCCTTAAAATTTGAAATTAAACTGTTACCACAAAGTATTTCAAGGTGTAAGTCTCAATTGTTTGTCTGCTGTTGTAATATTTAAAGTAGATACAGTCTGGTCAAGTTCAAATGTGAGATAAATTTTCATCACTAACCTGAAAACTCATTAGATCTTAACAACAGTGCCAGTTTGAGTCTTTCCAAAGTGAGTTGGCTTTGTACATTGTGTTTTGCCATAGTTTCAGATATTGATGCATGTGCACTTGCTGATATGTGACTTGCAAAATACTAGTTTATATCAAAATTATGTCTGTAAATACATTTTCTTATTGGGAGGGGCACACTTAGAATGAAACAATGGCAGTCCATGCTTCTACAGCCCATAGACATTTCTTTCAGCCTTTTATCTCCTGTCTACTAGCTTTTAGGGAAAAAAAAACACCAAAAAACAGGTATTAGCCAATAGATTACTGAATATAGTGTGTATTTCAGTGAATTATTAAATGCACGTCATCTAGCAAAAGAGACTGCAAAATTTGAGCCTGTATTTGAAAGTTGAGACAGAATGCAACTTTGCTGGTTGTTGACCCTTTCTCAGTATTTTATTTTTGTTTTTGAATGAGGGTTTCTTGCATCTGTGTTGGAATAAACACGTAATGAATTGGAGTTCAGACACCCAGCAAGCTCTTCTTGGGCTTTCAACAAGCTGCCTAAAGCTCCATTTATCTATCTTATCTTCTTGCTTAAGCAGGCTCAAATAGATGTTGTAAGAAGTAAATTAATCATATTTGCCTCTCACAGATTTTGTCCCTAAAACCTGGAGCACAGATATGAGGTGGTTTTGTTGTAAATCTACTGGTAATCTGTTGCTTCTTACTGGCTCTGGTAGCTCAATTGCGGGCTCTCATCTTTTCTTTCTGGTTGTGGGTGAAAAGCTGTTGTTTTCTGTAACTGATTCACAGTGTGCCAAGTAGTACAGCTGAACTAATTTGCAGAGTTGTCTCTTGAAAATATAATACTTCCTGGAGTACATATTTTAATTTTTGCATTCCTTACTACTTTAAATTAAGACTAATATAAAACCTCTTTAGCTTTTGGAATCTTGTTCATGCAATTAAATCTTTGTTCTACTTAAAAAATAGTTTGTTATACTGAGTTTTATGTTTCCACCTTAAAATAGTATTTTTTAAAAGTTCAGAGCTGAAGTATTTAAAGAAACATGATTCAAAACCAGAGTAATTTAAGTAGTGATATATTATTTTTTAAGTTAATATGTTATTAAAAGGCAAGAATGCAAGGAAGTGCTCTGTTTTAAATGGAAGGTAAGCAGTCCTTCGTCAAAACAGTTTTTGCATTGACAGTGTCAGCCATAGCTTTGAAAGTTATCTTGGGTTAATTAGTGATATGCTAGGAAATTCTGGGTTTATGCAGCACTTGTCCAATCCTGCATTGTTTCTTTGAAGAACTTGTAGTGACCATTGTCAAACTATTAAGATGAGCAGCCTGATGCTCTGCATCTAGCATATGTTCAAGTGATGATAAGCAGATGCAATTGTATGGAAATACTACTTAAGTTAACTTTCCCTTTTCTGGAGAGAGAGGGCTGTAGTATCCTTGCTGCTGAAAAGCTCAACAGAAACATTAGGATGTGCAGGGCAAAGATACCTTAGATATTTTCATAGACACCTTCTATCTACATGGTTAACACTGAATCAGAGCTGATAAACCCTTCCAGACCCAGCCTCACCCATGCTGCTGCTCCCCTCAGAGTTCCATGAAAATTCAACACCCTGGACATCACACTAGCCTTTAGCAGGCTCTGTATGTTCCTGCTCTGTGATGCTGAGGTCAGTGAGCCCTTTCAGAAGCTGGGGAGTTTAAAAGTTCTGGGACTCCTGGTGGGTCATCTTGGTTCAGCAAAGCCAGAGCAATGTGCAGTTTGGACCATTTTTTGTTCCGTTCACAGGTCATCCACAAGCTGATCTTAGAAAATTTTGTACTAGTGTTTAATCAGAAAAGCTGTACCTGCATTGCACAGTATTTAACTGTTGTAAGCTTATTCTGCTCCTTACATTTTTTTACTGTATTTTTGTACTTTTCTGTATCCGTGCCACTCCATGCTGGCTGTGCTACTACTGCTTCTGCAGTTGACGTGACCCAACCTGAATTAGGTATTTCAGACTCCCATCTAGTCCAGATCAAATTTCTACTGCTAGATAGTACTGCATGGATTCAGTCTTTCTGATCTTACAACTGTGGCTATCTGTGTGGGAACAGTGTGGTTTCACGTGGTGTAGTAACTTAGGCTTTGCTTTGTCTGAAAGTTACCGTGTGAACTTCTTGACCTGAACTGGCTACTGAAGAAGTATAATTGTGTTGATTTAGATTATAATTAATTTTGGTAATTCTGGGTAGAACCAGCTCCAGTGTTCTGAGTAAATTATCAGGTGATCAGTGAGATTTGACCCCATTTAAAATAATTTCATGTGAAACTCTTCTTGGAAGCAGTTGCTATTGGCACATTCTGTTTAGGAAGGTGAAAAGCATAAGGTGGTCTTAATAAGGACAACTGTTGGCTTGGGTAGACAACTATGGCCTTTCTAAAAGGGTGCATTTTCACCGCAAACAATCATAACCTACCACACTGAAAACTTTACTATGACATTGCGTTTGAAAGATGACAGTTCTTAAATTCCATGCAGCTTTTTGGTGTCAGATTCTGCTATTTTGCTCCAGACTCCATTAGCATATTACAGGAAAGGAAAATAGTTGTTTGATGGAGATATGATGGGAGGGGAAATGTAGAGATTCAAAGAGAGAGAATTCAGTAACTTTTTCAGGGAAATAGGAAGATACTTAAAGGTAACAATTACCCAAGATCAGGTGATTTGCCCTGTTCTGGTGAAGTTGTGTCCTATAAATGTTGTCTATCTGATAAACATACCAAGGTTTATGCTAATCCTAGTTGTGTAACTATGCTATGTATTGGACTACTGAATTAAAACTGTTCAGGCTCTTCTGATCTTGTGGTGGCTATAAAGAATTATTCAGGTGCTGAATAACTAGCAGATTACTGATTTGGGGAATAGTTTGGGGACCAGTTGTAATGTTTTTTTCCTTACTCTTTTGAGTAACTTCTGTATTCCCATTCATAAGAACACAGTATTTTTTTAGACTTGCAGACTTTCATCAGATTTGTTGAAACTGCTTTTTATGTTCTGAAGTTTAAGTGTCTGATGGAGACCAATAACTTGATCACAGTTTGTTTTTCTAAGGAAATGAGACTTTAAAAGAGTTACTAATTCCTATCTCTTAAGATACTATGTTGTCTCCATATTTGCTTTGTAATCTTTATGTACTTTCTTTGTAATCAGAAGCTTGCAGGAAATAAATAAATTTACCAAGTTGGAGCATTTAGAAATACAAGAAATTCAGTGTTTGATTTAGACTTAAAATTAATCCATGTGTGCTATGGGATGGCAGGTGGGTGTAGATATCCATATTGCTGTGCTGCAGTGATATGATGAGGGTGGGAGCTGAAAACTCAGTATTATAAAGGCAGCACAAACGCACTCGGAAGCACCTTAACATTATAGAATTTTATTACTACAGTGTTTTGTGTTACAGTTCTGATTTTTTTCTATGTTAACCTGGTATTTGAACACTGTTTCTAATACTGAAGAAAATTAACTTTTTTTTTTAATGTCATAGTACATTCTACAATAGTGTTTCAGCATTCTTTGCTTGTATGTATCTAGGCAGTGTTGTGGCACACATGTAGTTAATAGAGACTGAGGAGTGGAAAGACTTCTTTCCTCACTAAGAAGTGGTAGGAAAGCTTGGACAGTTACAACTATTGTCCTTGAACTTCGAGTTCTTTTGGATACTTGTAAAAGATGGCTTTGTAAAGGTTTGGAAAAACTCTGGTGAATAAATCTAAGGCGATAATGAATTATTTAAAAAAAAAAAAGTAATTCTAATAGATGAAAGTAGAAAGGTAATGAGAGGTGCTAAGCTCTGTGGCTACCATCTTACTTACTTTTGATCATAAACAAAAATAAACCTCATACAAATAAAGGAAAATAAGTCAATGCATATATGTATAAAAATTAATGTGCTGCTATAGTATTATACAGAACTATAGTTCTGTGAACTATAGTATTATACAGAAGATTATGTAGATATTTATTTCAATATTAATATTATTGTCTCTCATACAATTTTGTTTAGTGTGTGGCTCTTATTTCCTCTGTTTAGTCTGTATCAGGGAACAATTTCTGAGAATAATGTCCATTTTTAAACTGATCTACTCTTCCCTGTGAGAAGGTGATACCAGATGAGGCTTGGGGGGTGAAAGGGAGAGAATGAGCAGAATTTGTATGCAACTGTACCTCATTACAATTTTGAATGTGTAGAAATTACAGTTAGATATTAAAGAGTTTTCTGTTGTTTACTTTTTACTATTTTGTGGTTTTGGAAGTACATAAGTATATTTTATTATTTTTGCATAAGCATATTCATTATTTTTACTTGCCACTTGATTTTGTACTTAGTTGGATAAGTGACCTTTGGATATAAGATATTCCTTGCAAGTCTAGCATGATAGTTGTCCTTGAGGTCTAATTACAGTCTGTTCCTTTAGCTCTGAAGTTCTTGCTAAAAGTGCACTTATGATCTGAGCTTTGTTTGCTCACAGTTGAAATGATACTGTCCCTTTCTTTGAAGTTAATTTCTGTTTTTCTCATCTTCTGTAATTTTCTTGGTTTAGTGGCGTTATTAATAGGTTTTTTTCTTAGCTTGGGAGATTGTGTTGTTTCTGGTACTGTAATACACTTTTAGCAAGTCAGCCTTTTGGGTGATTTACCTAATCTTCCACAAATTTTCATTTAAAGCTAGTCAAGTAAAATGGGAGATGAGAAATAGCAAGGAATTTTTTTTTTTTCCTGAAATGGTTGAAATTATTACTTTAACCATTGTGTTTTGGCTTCTCATCAGCTACTTGAATAAATTGCATGTTAAATATGTCTGATATTTTATTTTTTTAAAGAACGTATGAAAACTTATACAGTAAAAGATTTTTCAAAAGGTCAGGCAATTGATAATTATTATTTTGGGTCATTTAAGCACCTCAGCTCACTCTTACATGGTGTTTCTGTGACAAAAAGCTCTCTAAATAATCTTGTTGTAAAGATTCAGTAAAGTGGAGCATGGGAAGTATTAAAAAAGACTGTATTTCCTACATCATATTTGTAGAACATATTTACCTGGAATTTAGTTACGTATCAGTCTGTCTTGGATGGATCTGTTTAAGGCCTTCAATGTTCTGTTTTTTCTATAATAATAGTAACTGCATCTTCTGCTCTTCTGTAGGCAAAGAAGCTGTATTAGGGTGAAGTTACTCCAGATGAGGTGGAGTAATTTAGCTTTGCAGTCACTGCAAAGGTGTTTACTTCTCTCAGCCTCACGCTCATTGTGCTTTCCTTCCCAGCTTCCACTGCTTACACATCTGCCCCCCTGAGTTTTCATGGGCTTATGAAGCCAACAAAGAAGTGGGTGGGTTTTGGTTAGATGGGTAAGTTGGATTTGCGTGGTTTTCAGATTGGTTCTCTGGGTTGCTGCAGGAAGGTCATGATTGTTGGAGTAGTTGAAATCCATAGCTATGGATGGTGTTAGTAGTGAGGACTTGAACTGGGTTATGTTGATCTTGAAATCGGATCTAGCACGGGGCAAAGGTGTTTGTGTGGAAAGTAGGAAGGACTGGAGGATGAGAGGGCCTAGGAGGCTTTAACTGAGAAGAAATACTTTCTGGAGCAAATTTAAGGAAGGAGAAAAGGGTTAAGCCCAGAAAGTTCAGTAGTAAATTAGGGAAGGCATCTCTAACATTCCTAGCTTGTAAGTGCCTAGAGAAAGAAACAGCCACTGGAGACGGGATGAAGTAGCTGAGCCTCAGATTGGAGTGCTACTGCTGAGACACACTAATAAATCATGGAATGACTGGCTGTAAAGCTCTGGAGCACATATTATCAATTCTTATTGATGAGAGAACACAAACTGCCACTTTGACATCCTTCGGATGTTCTCAGAGCACACAAGTATGCCTTAGCACATCCTGTGGGAATCACTGCCTTAGGTGTGAAACTAGGGGAAAGTATTATCCACCAAATCAATTTGCAAGAAGGGGGCTTGTCACAGTAAAGTTTTTTGAAAAAGTTTGACATAATTCTTACTGCTGGCTTTGAAACACTGCAAGTGTGAGAGAGTGGGGAGACAAGTGATGAAGGGAGATCTAAGGCATGCCAGATGCTTGAGTATGGGAGAGAATAAAAGGACCTGCTTTATTTATGAGTGGATGAGTCTGTTTTAACTACTGGCCCATCCAAGGTAGAAGAAAAGTAGTTTGAAAGGAAAGACAATACATGTATTGGAAATAAAATCATATGCAGCAAGGGAGTCGTTACAGAACTGACTAAAATCAACAAATGCACAGGAATTATAATTAGTGCCGTTCCTGTTACTTTTTGTATTTGTACTTTTTCAATTAAAAAAAATGAAAAAAATTAGAAAAGCTTCATAACCAATTATTTCTGTATTTCAAGCTGCATGTGTCCCTCAAGAGAGGTGCTGTAAATCAGGAGTATCCACAAAATTGCTATTCAGACTAAGCCAAGAGTTAAATGTTGGGTGTGAGGACATTAATTAGCTAAGCTGAAAAACATTTTTTCTGCTCAGTAACGAAAAAAAGCTTCAATTAAAGTGCAGTAGAAGTACTGTGAGGTGTGTCACTGCCCCTTTTGGTAGTGGCACAGACTTGGATCACCTTAAATTCAGTGGAATACTGCAGTGTGGTTGCACCCGTTTTGCACCTCCTGAGTATTTTCAGGAACAGTGTTTTTTCTAGGTACACAAAGCAAAAGAGAAATTGTGCATCTAGACAGTATATTATTTAGCAATGATTAGTAAATAAGATCAGTTGAAGGAATTAATGAAACAATGTCCACAAAACTCAGAAAAAGAAGGCTTTATGATTCTTTTATGCTGGGCAAGTATTTTTTTTAATGCTGTCTGTAGTTAAGAATCTGTCTTTTGTGGTCAGGGTGACCTAAATTGTTTGACTGAGTTGTTGGTTTCTTTAGTGCTGTGCTTTGGCCTTAAGAGAGTCAAGTGTCGTAATTTGTGGTGTTTAAAATAAAAAGAAGTCTCAAGTCTTCTAGTCTTGCTTGTCAGTTTTGTACTTTGTCCAGTGTTATGTAGGGATCTTTAAAGGCTTCTAGGGGTGAGACTGAAAAATTATTTTCAAAGTTTAATGGTATCCTATCGAGAGACTTATTTTTTATGTATTTTTATATTTGTATGTGTGCATGTATATGAAAATACATATGCATTTGCTTATATAATCTCCTTATTCCAAAGAAGTCTTTGTTTTATGCGATTATTCTCTGAAGTGGGGATGTTCTCTACTTTCTGATGTGTGCCAAATCAGAAACAGTAGCTTTAGTTTTGGGGAACCTGTATTGATAGATACCATAAGACCTTGGAAGGCTGAGACTGGAAAAGAGGTTGAAGTGGGGATTCTAAAGAGCTTGCCTCTGTTAGAGAACCTTGCCCACAAAGCTTGCTTGTGAAATGGTTTTGTAAGCAAGCATGTAATACTTGAACTTTCATGTGAAATGTTGAAATGAGTACTTATTTTTGTTATAAATTAAATGGTGAACTTAAAAGGAATGCTGACGTTCTCAATTTTTATAGCAATGAGATAATTGTAAAAGTGTATGGAATTTAGCACAAGGAAATGAGAATTGTGCTTTGGTAGTTGGAGAAAGGTTTGTGGCAGAGTCCAGTGCTCTACTATGTAATTGATTGATGCAAAAGTGAAGATGTGGACTGATTTTTAGCTTATTGGAGTGTATTAGCATTTCTTTAGATGGAAGTGAGACATTTGATAATACCTTGTGGAAATATTTGGTTTTTGAATTTAGTACTTAACTGTTCTGGTTTCCGGCTGTAATAAAGGTGGTAAATGTTTATCATTTTGCCAGTTAGTGAGTCATTATGATTAAACATCACCATGAACTTATTTGAAAGTAGTAATCAACAACTTAGCTAGTCTGAAGTAACTTTAAACATTCATTGCATGTTGTTCTTATCATGAGTTTTGTTCTGGTGGGAGGCTTCTTGTGTGTTTTTTTGTTTGTTTGTTTTTTACCCAATTTTAATCTGATTGTGAAAAGGGAATTAAGGACTCAGGGTCTTCTCAAAATGCAGACTTTTAAAATCTGAAAATAATACCCCTCCCAAACCTCAAACTAGTTAATGGGTGAAATTGTTGAAGAAGTTCGATATCTGAAAATGCACATCAGTTCCCAGTGAAGCTTAGGATGACTATTTCCTAAGAAGGAGCTTTAGAAGAGGCTGTTGTCAATCACTGATTTTTTCACAGCAGTATTCAAGAATACTGCATGGTTTCTGTTTTCAAGTTAGTTGCACCTTACCTCTGTTTATTGAAGCAAGAAATACGTAGATTTGGATGAGGACTTCTGTTTCCAATATGAAAATGTATTTACAATTTATTTTTTTCATGTTGTCAAAGATAATTTCTGATAGAAATAGAGCAATTAAACAGGGTTTGTCTGATACTGATGCTTGTGGTTTTGTTTTCTTTAGTATCAGACATTGAAGGTGCTGATGGGTTGCAGCTCAGAAAGGAACATGCCCTCAAGATATTTGCTTACATCAATTCCTGGACACAAAGGTAACTTTGGAATGAGTGTGAGTGTTGATGATACTCTATCTCAGCAGTAGGTTTCCCTTCTTAAAAAATACAGTAGAGTGAATTTGAATGGGCAAGTTATTAATGTGTATCTAAGTAATGCTTGTGAAGGACCTATTACTAATCAAATAAAATTAAACATGTTACCCAGTTCATTTGGGGCAAAGCATATTTCAGATCCGATTGACACTTTGGATGCTGTAACAGTTGTGTAGCAATAAATAGTTATATTGCAATGACAATGTCAGTTACTGCTTTAACATGAAATTTTCTAAGGGAGCAGGATTAGATAAGAAGGATTTCAGAAAACATCACTCTGAATGGGACTGTCACATTAAATTTGTCTCAGTGTCCTAATACTTTGAATCAAGATGATGAACAATTGCAGCCCATAGCTACTAAACTGATAAAGCAATGTTGCGCATTGTTGTCCTAAATAAACTATGTTATTCCTTTTAATCTATTATTTTAATGGCTTCTGTTGGTGGTCAGTTTTTTGGAAGTAGTTCAGCTACTTACTTTTTTTCAGCAGAAGGCACTGTGTGGATATTAGTTTTTAGAAAGAATCTACAGTAAGGATGTTTGGGATTCAATGTTCAGCAGTGGTCACAAGACCAAACTGTATCCTAAGAAATATTGGGAAAAGCATAGATATAAATTGGAAAACATTATTCTGGTATTTTAGAAGACTCTGCCAAAGCAGAATCTTCTTCTTCCTCATTCTTCCCAAAGAAAGCACTTAAAGCAAATTAATTATCTTCTACAGTATGCTATTAGATACAGAGAAGGAGTTTTAAATAAAAATAAACAGGAGCAACAGAAACCAGAATCCTGTCATTTCTTGTCAAGTCCTAGATCCCAGATTTATCTGAGAACAATTGCAACCTAGTCATTTTCCACATCATCATCTGTTCGGAGTTTTGTTCTGTTCAACAGATGTAGCACGACAAATTCAACCTGAAGAGAAAGAAAAGACTGCATAACATTTAACTCATTATTTTCTTCTGGTGTCTTTTAACCTTCCATATATATATGTATATACTCATACTGTAAGAGAGTATGTATCATGGTTTGACTCAGGATCGGCAATTAAGTAATAATGCTCTCGATCCCCTCCCCCTCCCACCCAAGTAGTGAAAGGAGAAAGAGAATAAAGAGAAAGACTTTTTTGATTGAAAACTAAACTAGAGGGCTTTAATGAAATACTAATGATAAAAGAAATATGTACAAATATATAAAAGTATGTGCAGGAATGTGCAACAGCCCTGTTACTTCCCTCCACCCCCAGCAACTACGACAGCACTCTTCCTTAGCTGCAAGCAGTTCTGAAATGTTCTGGACCACTGCTGGAGATAGTGACAGAGCAGACAGGAGCTGAGGACAGAGTTATGGGGGTCAGGAATGCACAGGCCTAGGGATCAACGATGATGGATAGACGGAGCCAGCCATGGCCACCAGCCATGAATGGAAGATGAAGGGAAGAAGAAGGGCTTGATTTCTGTGATACCTGACCTTTTACTGAGTCTTACATAAATATATGGATGGAATTCTTTGGTTGGTCAGTTTTGTAATCTGTCTGGTCCACTCTTCCCTATAGGAGGTTTACAGATATGAGTCTTCTGCTTCAGAAGTGTCTGGAGTAACACATGACAAACAGAGCAAAGTGGCCTTGGTCTCTCAGCAGTATCTGTAAACATTTTGGTGTTATCAGTCCGCTAGCTGGAAAACTTATTGTGCTACTTTCAGCAACTATGCTGCTGAAAAGAGAGTTCACTGAAGGAAAAAAAAAATCAGTAAAAAGAAAATTGGCTTAATCCTGGCTCAAACCAGGACAGTATGGAAAACAGACCCTGAACGTATTAAAAACAGAGCCTAGCAAAGAGGCCACAGAAAGGAGTTTTACTTTACACTTTAATTTCTTGTCCTCTTTCTACTCTGCCAAATGGGCTTTTTAGACTTCTGCTTGTTTTGTGTTTGAGGCCTTCCTTAAGAACTACTTTTTATTCTGTTACCTGGAATTTAAATATCTGCTTTCCTTCAGAATATCAATTGGCCACTGAGCTTGAAGGATACCTTTTTATTACATATACATGTTTCCATTTCAGTTTTCTTCTGAAATTATGTTCAAAAAGTCACATTTGTAGCATGTTCTTTTTTTCATAGATCTTTAACTTTTGGTAGAGTTCTTCCTGTAAACACATTTGGATACATGAAGATTTAAAGGGTTTGCACATCTATCTTAAAAAAAAAAAAGTGCCTTTGCCCAGTAAAGAATTTTCCATTATTGGTTGGCATTCAAATACAGATACACAAGAAGTATTCACCAGACTTTTACATTATTATTGGGAATAATTTGTTGCAGCCAAGTGGAGTAGTAATTTGTAGGCATAAGTGATAGACTTATTGCACATAATTTTCTCCAAGGATAAATGCTTGAGGATTACACTTGGTTTTGCCTGCAATTAGTTGTTATCATTTGTTAATGTAAAAATATATTTACAAGTAATTCACAAAATCAGTTTTTGAAATTGGTGAAGACATTCCACTTACACAATATTAAAAGAATTTTTCTTTCTGGACAGATGGGACAAAACATTTTAGATGCTTCCGTCACTGCATCTGTGCTGGAATTAGGGAATGCTGAATATTGTCTTCATGTCTAAAAGAACACACATGCTTTAAGAGCTGTAGCTCAAGGGCATGTTTGTATTCCTTCAAGAGAGGCAGCACCCTCTACCTGTCATAGTTCTGAGTTCTTCGTCTTTTTTTTTTTTTCTTACAAATTATACTATATTAAAGCCCAGTTTCTAGATTAAATGCTGTGCTTTGCATGAGAATTATTTTTAATAACCTCTCAGTGATGAATTCTTGCCCTATCTTTCACCTGCTAATTTTGTTCAAAAATAGTATGTGTAATTTTTTAAATTATTTTAGGATCTGAGAACTCTAATCATGGACTGGAGTCCATTGTTCTTCCTATAACAGTATAAAGGTCTCTACTACCAGATAGCTACCAGTTTATATAGCAGTTACATTGTTCAGTAGAGTCTGAGCGAGACAGAACTAAGTCCAACTCCAAGATTTTGCTACATGCATGTAGCCTTTACTTCTAGTCTTCAGTGAAGCATCCTTGCTTGATTGCTTTCTTTCTTCTTTACGTTCTCCAGGTTGTATATCCTTTTAGGGGAATCTCCTCCAACTTTCCTACAGAATGAGGAGTTTTCTTGTTTGTATGGAAGAAGCAAATGTTCCCAGACAAAAAATTGTAGGGTATTTATCATGGGCGATTTATGCACCTAGAATCTTTTTGGCATATATAGTTATTCTTGTCCACAACGAGAGCTATGTTGCAGTTTTCTAACATTATTATTTGCTTTATTTTTCTTATTATATTGTTAAAGGGATAATGTATAGTTTTCTACCTTGTTATTTTCAGCTTACAGTGTATCAGTAGATACTCAGAGGAATAATCTCTGAGTTTACATAGTGAAAAAAATTTGATCCTGCTTTTTCCTCATATGGGTGAAGGTTACCAGTGTGCATGAGCTTTCTATCCAAGTGCAAATAAGGGAAGTGATCTTAAATACTCAAAAATACAATTATTTTGCAGACCTTTTGATTTAAAAGTAAAAAAAAATTAGTTCTTACAAGGCTGACAAGCACGTCAGGTGGTTTATTGCAGTAAATATCAATAGAAAAAAAACAGATGAGAAAGTGGATTCAGGAACATACTGAAAAACATTGCTGCTTTAGTAGTACAGGGACCTTGCCACTAAGATTTTTGTATGTTTTACAGTGGCAGTTGTTAAATGATAACAGGGACTTCACAGTTTTTGTGAAGGAATGGGATGTTAACAGGGTTTAAGAAAGGCTCTGTGACTCCCACTGGCTGCTGGGTAGACTCTGTTTCATTTGAATTTCCTCACTTACGGATCTGTAAAATATTTTGTTGTTAAAAATGTTTTAAAATGAAGAGTCCTTTTGGTCTGTTACCTGTTCTCATTTTAGCTACTTCAGGAATTTTTATGTTGTTTTTTTTCTGTTTTCTTACAGACAATGTCTGTGCTGTTTCAAGGAGTATAAACATTTGGAGATCTTTAACCAAGTAGTTTGTGCGCTTATTAACTTAGTGATTGCCCAAGTTCAAGCTCTGCGGGACCAGCTCTGTAAACATTGCACTATTAATATAGAATCAACATGGCAAGATCAGAGTAATCATGCTGATGAACCACTGAATGTAGAAAGAGAGTGTCATGAAGAAGAAAATGGAGAACGGCAAAAATCTATAGAGAAAAAATTAGATTCTGCAAGAACTTGTATCCTGACTGAGGAGGAGTCTGCAAAGAACACTGATGCTTTTAGCTTATGGAGCACTGATGAGAAGGAGAAGTTGTTGCTGTGTGTGGCAAAAATCTTTCAGATTCAGTTTCCTCTGTACACTGCTTATAAGCATAATACTCATCCCACAATAGAGGTATATCTTTATGTATATAATTCTTTTGTGAAAGGTTATTTGTTCTCATTAATGGGTAGACTGTGTGTGTTTGGTGATAGTTGCTTTCACATAGGATGGGCAAATTCAGCTCTCCTGTTGACTTTAGTAGAACTTTTCAGAGAAACTTTTAAATGACACTTTCTTTAAAGTATGCTTAATTGTTATAGGTAATATATTGATAAGTGTTGGATGGAACTGTACACTGAATTATTGTACTGTTTAAATAACAGGAAGGCAAAAAGGGGACTATAGCGAAGCTTTTCTTCCAGAAGGTAACCCATTAATAGTTTACTAATGTCTCTTCATTGCAATCTGTGGTTCTAGAGGCAAAGCTTCATAAATTAAACTTTGCAGAAGACCAAACCAACTTTTTAAAAAAACTGTTTAATCAACTGGAGTAACTGGGCTGTACACAAGTATCTTTGTTCTAGGGTGCTGATTTTTCTCTATGATACTTGTTATTGCTGCCATTCATGTTTTCCATCTTCTGAAAAAAATGCCAAACATAATATTCAGAAGTCCTGCAGCGGTTTAATTCACATTTTCTGAAATAAATGTGATGCTGCTAGCATTTCCTAGTTGACACAATATGGGTCTTGAAAAGGATGGGTTTTGATCAGACTTGGGGTAGTCTGATAACAAACAGTTATTTTTCAATTTTTGAATGGAAATAAAATGTATATTTAGCTATATGAAGAAAGCTTCTATCCAGCAAACTTCTAAGGAAGTAAAAAAGGAAAACTAAAGTACAGTTAACCCAGTCTTTTTTTTTTTTTTTTTAATTTAGAGAGTTTTGGGAGTTCTGTTGGTGCTCTAAGTAGTTGTTTGCTTTTTACACTTAAGTCCAGAATAAGAAGATACCAAGTCATATACAATTTTTGATTGTGTGTGCTAGGTTGATCACAAGATATAATCAGTTCCTGTTGAATCAGTCCTGCCATATCTGACAATACATCTAATTAACACCATAACATAGCTGTTTTTTTGGGTGGCCTGGATTTTGGTTCCCTGCCTTATTCCTAAAGGTATGGACATAAGTTAACAGAATTTGTCTCACAAATATATTTATGTAGAAAAATGAGGGAAAGTTAGGGTTTGTGGATTTCAGGTTTCCCATAATTCATTTTGGTCTGCCCTTTAAACTTTCACCACACATAAATAAATCTGTAGTTCAGCCTGTGCAAGTAGGAACTGAAGAGTGTAGATCTATCTTGTCAATTAAAAAAAATAAATCAATGACTACTTAAGTGATTTATCTTTTGTAGTCCTGTGGAATGCCTGCTGAAATTAGCTTCACAGGAATATATAATGAACAATTCTGGAACAGCTTTTGTATGTATAAGCCCACTTGCTTCTTTTAACTGACAATTTAATGTATTTTTTTTTTTTCCTCTTTCAATTTCACTTTCAAATGCTAAAAAGAAAAATCTCAAAGTGCTTGTGGGGATTTCTTTTTCACTTGATTTGCAGTCATAAATGATTTGGACACAAATATGCTGTAGATTGCTGTACTGTGACTGGGTCATACTAGACATACTAACAAACACGTCGTTTGTTGATAATTTGAATTGTTGAATACATTAATTATCCTAAAACCATAACTTAAAGCTGAATATGAAAACCACTTTACTGAGTTACAGACAAGTGAGGGAAAAAAATGTACTTTTCTGCAAGACTTTTTGTGTTTCCAGGTATGGATTACAGAGGTATGCTAGGCTGCCATATTTCTTGTGTACCTTGTTCTTTTTTTGGGGGAGATTTTTTTGTTTGCATTTAAAAGGTCCCAGCATCAGCAATATTCTTCTCACAAACTGAGATTTTCCTCTGTGTAGGAAGCTCTAGGGTCTTGTTATTCTAATGCAGTGTTAGCTATTTTTATGTCAAAACTTTCTGGGGCCTCTTCTGCCACCTTATTAACTGAGGTTTAGGATGTAATTTTGGATTTCAGTCTAGAGCACCTCTTAGTTGAATTGAGACAAGTTATTAGTCTCAGTAACGGGAGCACTTTTGTTTGCAGTCAGGCGTGATCTTGGTCCTCAGGGGGATCATAAAATAAAATTCCCTGTTTAAATGTGTTGTCTATACTTGTAAGCTAAACAGATTCTTGAACAGACCGAATATGCCAACAATTTGTTGGGAGAAGCTGGTGTAGTTCTCCCTCACCCTCCAAGCATTTATTTTGTCCTTGAGAAAGGGAAATTTTCTGATGCAAAACAGACTCCAGTCTCCACTCTCACTGACTTCAGGAATTCCTTTTTCCAGATCCATGAAATGAATTTACACATACATTGAGTCATCATGTCCAATAAGATTTTTCTTTGCCTAGATATGACCAATTAGGCAGTCATTAAAAAATTTCCAGTGTCAGGCTTTCACCCAGTATTTTCTGGTAAAGATAAGCAGTCAATATTACTGGTAGTCTTTGCTCTGCACATGCCTCTGAGATCTTTGTTCTTGATGACAGCAGACTGAACACAAGTCTTGAACTCTAATCCTCTTACCAGGTGCTTGGCCAAAGCCATTTTACACTTGACCATCTAGTGGAGAAGAAAATAGTTAATATGGAAGTAGGAGGTTTTCTCTAGTTTAGGGGTTCACTAAGTTGGATGAAAATTGACAGTAGAGCAAGATTTGTTGGTAATCAAGAGAGTATCAGCCTGTATATGAGTTCTGCAGATTCTCTCAGTAGATGACATGGGCTAAGAATTATTTCTGTTCCTTACAACATTTCTGAAATGAGAAAGTGAAGACCAAGGAAGCCTGATTGGTAACCAAAAGTGTACTCTTGCCAGCAGAAGCTGCCTCGAACAAGTGGCCTTGCAGAGGGCAGACATGTCACAGAAATATGCTATATACTAGGACAGTAAAGTAACATCATGTGCGAGTAAATCATGCATATTGACAAGTATATATTCTTGAGCTGTATAGAATGGATGAGTCTGTATGGGCAGAATATTTCTCTCAACTTCTCTTAAACAAATGAGAAGCCTGATGAAAAATGTCTTACTGCTAAGTTTGGATTTCTAATAATAGCATGATTAATTGCAGTCAGAGGTCAACACACTTCTGGACATAAATATTGGGAAAAAAAATAATCTGGAAATATAACATCTGGAAACACAGTGTTGGCTTTGATTGAAACCTTTTTGGTGCCCAGAGAGTGCCTTTGTGTCTATTTTTCATCCTAAACAAAATTAATTCAAAATATTTTTATGAAATGGTTTGGATTTGTTTTTTGTTTTGTTTTTTTTAGAAATGTTCACACTTTGGAATTATTTTTTTTTCACATGTGGGATACCTTCAAAGAGATCGTGCAGCAAGTGTAATACCTAGAATGGACACTTCAGAGGGGGGGAAAAATCTAGGAGACTTAAAATCCTCTAGAGAAAGAAGCAACCATGTCAAGTGCACTCCTGAACTTTGTACTGTCTAAATGAACAATGAATCTGAAGGGAATTACCCAACCATATATCAGTTCTTGACAGATGATGCAATGAGAGAAGAAAAAAAAAAATAAATCAGTTGTTTAGGTGTCTGTAATCCCTGATTCTTTGGAATCTTGCTATCTGTAGTTCTCTTTTTCAACTAATTTTTTTCTTGGAAGATACTCCTAGTGAACTACCCTCCTAGATTGTGTCTGTGTTAGACCTCATCTAGTACACTTTATCAGACATGATGCGGTTTTTAATTATGTATTACGTTCCCATGAGGAATTACCTTATTTCTGTATAAACTTGATCTTAAGAAATTTCACATTTTCAATAACAGAATTCACATTTCCAGACTCAGTGTCTTGACTACAACACCTTTAATAAGCTTTGCAGAGCTTGTATTGCAGACCTCTGTGAGTTTTTGATGCCTGTATTCTAAGAATTGTGGTTTGCTAGACCAGAAGTCTCTCTTTAAGAAAAACAATTTCTCATGCTGTTTCTGTAGTTTTCATGAGCAGAGCATTCAACACCTTTTCTTGCTGCTTGAAAACATACCACCTACAGGCTTCAAAGCTGTTTTAAAAATAACTGTTAGAGTATCACGAGTTTTGGGCGTGACTTAAGAGTTCAGCAGAAGAAAAAATAAACGTTTAGATATAATACAAGCATATTGAATAATTCAAAATGTTTGTATCACACTTAATCCATCCAAAATTGCTTGCCTCCAGCATCCTCTGGTAGTTTTGAGAAGCTTACTCCTACACAGATATTTCAAATATATTCAGGAATCTTAATTTAAAAACTTAACTTTATGTTAAACTTACCTTTGATTTGTGAATATGAGAACTGAGTGTTGGCCATGAAGGGATGGGAAGAAGAATGTGTGCTGTAACTACCTGCAAACATTGATGGTGTTGATGTGGTTTTACAGTCAGGTTTTATGATCCCTTCAGTGCCCATTTGCCCCTAGCCATATGCAATATACACAAAATGTGTAACAACCCCAATACAGAAAATTTCTGCTTTATACTGCCCAATAAGTGCATGTTTTCAGCATTAAAAAGAAAAGCTATTTTTCCAACCCCTTTTCAGTTTAGTGAATACAGATTTCTTTTTGTAGCAAATAGCTGACAGATTGATAGGGTGAAACAATTCCTTCCCTAGGATACAATTCCTTCTAGGAAGCCCTAGAATCAAACCATGTGCCTGTAGTAGTTGAAGTTACACAATTTTAATATTCTGATGGGAGTGAATAATTTGACAGTTTAGCCCCTTAAGTCATGAAATGTAGGATTTTTAGAATATCCTACATTTCATCTAAGTCCAGATATTTGGATATGTCTCATCTTCATGCAAAAATCTTATTCTAAAGCACCTAGATTGGTTGTTCTGTAGTTCTCAGGCTGGTGTGCAGCAGGTGTGCCAAACTATCCCCTTTGCAGTATTCCTGTTGAAAAAAAATTATGATCTGAAAGAGGAAGGGATTGAAGAATGACCTCTGTGTCAGGCCATTGAGAGCCACTGCTGAGATACTATCCTAAGTATTTGTATGCTTATGCATAGATTCCTAATAGTAAAATAATTAGGTGGAAAAGTATGTTATGCAATGTAGAAGTGGAGCAAACCTTGAGCATCTGTCTTCTGAACTAGGATTTTGGGTTTGTCTGTTAGTTGACTGTAGTGTTAAGGGTTAGTTGTTTTTTGTACTATAAATGTATTTTTATTGCTTCAGTTAATTTTTGTTTTGTTTTTCTTTTTAAACAGGATATTTCTGCTCAAGAAAGCAATATATTAGGGGCGTTCTGTGATATGAATGTAAGTTGTCCTTTTTTAAAGGTGCACATTTCCTAGAAACTTAAAATAGCCATATTTGTGCCTTTGTATAGGTTGGTGTTATACTAATGTAGCTTTTAAATTTCCTGTATGTCTTAATAGATCTAGTATTGATTCTTCAAAATTATTTATTTATTTATTTATACTTCTAGGATGTAGAAGTACCATTGCACTTGCTTCGTTATGTTTGTCTGTTCTGTGGAAAAAATGGCCTTTCCCTCATGAAGGATTGTTTTGAATACGGAACCCCTGAGACACTGCCATTTCTTATAGCACATGCATTTATCACAGTGGTATCTAATGTAAGTATTGTTTTTACATTCTTTAATGTTAAGCACAAAAGGTAAAAGGAGTGAAGTCTGGAAGAATTCTGTAGAACCAGGGAGGGAGAAAAACATGAAGATTCTTCTTGCTAGAAATGAGAGGCATACTTGTCTACTGAGCACTTCATCATCCAAACCCTAAACATCTCCTGTAAGCACACAAGGAGTTTTACAAGTTTGTACCTTAATAGCAAGATTGTAACAGCTCCAGAAAATACTTAGAAAAACTTTGTTAGCCGTCATTTCTGTCCCTGTAATTGTTTCATGGAAATGTGTTAAGCTTCTTCAGGCTCTATTAACTTTTTATCTATTTCCTATGAGGCACAAAGGAAAAGCCTATAGATTTCTTTTTTTTCTCAGTTTCTTGTGGTTTTATATCATCATACACATTTGCAGCACAAAGGTAGCTAGCTTTTATTTTCACTTAGTTTTAGAGTACATATCCTTTGTAATTTCTCCGTTTTGAAATTATAGTGATTTTTGACTAGCAGAATTACAAATTGATTTTAGGGAAATTCAAACGAGATTTGTGATAGGAAAAAAAGAGCCTCTGAAGGAGGACATACAAAAACTTAGAGTAATGTGAAAAAGTGAAGTCGTGACCTGTCTTGTTACTTATGTTACTTATGGACAAAAAGGAAAACGAGTTTGTTACGCCTTGTATGAAGTGAGTTTAACATGATTCTGACATTCATTACAATTTTAAATACTTAAAATCAGATCCTTCCCTCCATGCTTCTTCCCTCCTTCCTTGTTGCTGTTACTGACCAGCCAGGATGATGTTCTAAGTAATTACTTGGATATGTTTGCATAGGGGGAACCAGTGACTGAAATAAAGTAATGCTGGTGTTCTGTGTCACTCATTTCTCATTTTCTAAGTTTAATGGTTCTTGCCTTGTAGGTCAGAGAACAAGTGAGTAAGACCATGATCTGTTCTGCTCTTGTAAGCCTGCCCGAGAGGACTGTGTCAGGACCTCTGTATGTTAAATTGTGGAGATAGTTCTCTTCTGGCCCTTCTGTATTATCTAATGAGCTTTGAAGTGATAATCTGATCAGAGTTCATCATCGTTAGCTGTTGTCAGTTCAGACTGCAGTTTTCATCAAGCCATCTGCCAAAAGTGTATACTCTTGCAGGTTATTGTAGTTTAGAAGTAAATTTCAGTCATAGAACCAAATACTATTCTTTTTTAATATAAAAATGGGCAAAACTGCTCTGAACTGTGAGTGGCAGCTCCCTGTCACACCTGCATTTTTTTCAACAAGCACTCTGACTGCAGATCCCGTTTCCTAGATGTCCCATACCAGTGCATGTTTGTAAACTGCATCTGTCCTTCTTTTTCCTTTTTTGGAAGTCTTTATTTTCTCCACATAAATTGCTTGGTTTTTTTTATTCTTAGTGATATGCCTTGACCCAAAATACTTTACTGAAAAGTTTCTCCTTTCCGATAATTACTTAGCAACTTTGCATTTATGTTTTGTTCTAGTGGGTAATACATTTATCTGTCTCTTGTAGCTATTTGTGATGGTTAAACCTGCCAGATAAAACTGAAATTCAACCCAAATCATAACAGATAGAAATACTATTTCTTCAGTCTCTTTCAACGTTGTATTTTTTACCAATCAACTAGAACTCTAGAACTAGACAACTCTAGAACTCCACACTAGAACTACAACTTCTGAACTCTGTCTGGATTTGCTGGCAAATCTGTGAGTTGGAGGAAAATGTTGGAGTTTTTTGGGTTTTTTTAATCTTTAGCTTTTATCTTTCAGTTCACTACAGAAAGTATATGTTTTATGTGTAATGTACTTTATTCAAATAATTTAGGTAAATAAAAATAATTTAGTAAACATTTCAGATTGTGAAATGGTACACCAAACTCCAATAAAACAAAAAGAAGCAGCCATGAAGCTATATTTTGTGGACAAAATATTGGCATCTCAGTAAGAACTCTGCTAATTTGACTTAAGTTTTATCCCAGTGACTGGAGCTCATGGGATTTATAGATAATGTGAGTGTTAACCAGTTCACTATGTGTACAGTTATAGTAACTCTTAAATACCTGTTCACAGTCCTCCTGGCTTTTGAGAATGACAGTTAAGTAACCATTATTGTAAAGACTTCTAGAAATACCAATGTTGGAATGCATTTTTAAAGTCTATGAAATGGATGAGTTGTTTAGCTAATACCTTAAATGCTTCAAAAATATTTTCAGAAAGATTGTAGTGTTGGGGAACCAATCAATTTCTTATAAAAAGTTTGGCTTAATAGTAGGCTTCAGGAAGTGGAATAGGTGAATCTGGAAGTAGTAAACTGAAGTCAAAGAAATTATTTGCTAACAACCAGTAACTTTTAGTAGATGAAGCTGCATTATGATGTAGAAAGCATTTGGTCAGTTTCTTCCACAAAGGAAGGTGAATATCATTAAGTGCAGTCTACAGGTGCATGTAAGAGAAGACCATTACCACAGACTAGCAAAATCTATGGGGAGCTGAGCTGCTTGTTTGTGATTACTGGTGACTCCTGCCTCTTTTTTATAGAGGACATTAAAATTATTGAAAACATGTTTCTTTGCATTTTTTTCTCCAGAAAGTCTCCTTTGATTAAATGTCTTTCTGAGACAAGCTTATGTTTGTCACAATAAAGCCAACAAATTTACTTCATACAGGGAGCTGGCTAGTTGGCACTCTTGTTTTTTCTCCAGCTCATGGCTCTGCAAGATACTTTCTTAGTAACTTGTGTTGTGGTAGGGCTGACTGTTCCTCCTTAGGATATTTTTTCATGTCTTTTTTAGTTAGATACTTAGTTTCTCCTTCATTCCCAAATGTCATATTCCCTGGTGCTTGCTCAGTTTTAACTACCTGATGTTGTGTCCGTCTCCTTAAAAAGCTAACGGATGCAGACAGGTTCCATGACATACAGCTTGTTCTGTGGAGGGTTTAAACCTCACTGCAAAATCATGTCATTACTTCTCTCTGAACCATGTCAGTTTTGTAGATGTTGTGGAGGAATAACTGCCCTCTCAGTGGAGATTAATTAATTGAAAAAATGCTGATGGTATCCACCATGTCGGTTTATTCTTACTGTATGAAACTTAAAAACTCGTCAGAAGTAAAAACTGTTGAGAGACACACTGCCTTGTAGAAATTAATTACTTACGATAAAGAGCAAAAAATAAAAAACAGCAAAAAAACCCAACAAAAACCTCTGAAGCTTAAGAACAGAACAGATGGAGTAAATACTTTATCTTAAAAGCAAATGGAAGCAAAAAAAGGTAATAAGAAAGTTGTGGATTTTTAATGTCATTTTATAGATGTTATTTTGTGTCATTTTATATAAATAATTCAGAATAATTATATTTTAATTAATGATACAGATTACATTTTTATTTTTATAATGTGAAATTATCCATTAATTAAATTCTGAGGATGAAGGTTCTATGTTATTGAGGTATAGAGATGAATGAAATGGCTTTAGAAACTTGAATTAATAGAGTGAAAATTACGAATAATGAACCTGCACAAACAGAATTATAAAAATATTTCCTACTATTTCACAACTAAATATATTTGCTTTTGTGTTTCATACTTGCATATGAAGATCACATCGTGTTAACAGTCAAATATGTCAGACACATTTGTATCTTTGTCATCCTTGCAAGTCCTTGTCAAGATGTTATTTCTACAACAAGCATCTTCTAGTTACAATTTCTGTCTTTGAGATGTTAGTATTTTTTGTCTTGAGTCTGCTAATAGGATCAGAAGCTTATTCCAAATGTTGTCTTTTTTTTTTTTTCATGTGAAGATTTGTCTGGTTTGTCTTGCAAAGTAGGTTAGTATTGTTAGTATGTAGGGTTAGTTGCATTGTAAAAAGCCTGAAAATATTTTCTTCAGAACTGACTCATAACATTATTTGGCTAATTCAAAAAATGTTTAAATTAAATACTGGTGATGCAGTTTTACTACAACCTAATGTTTTCTCTCCTGGCAAGGAGAATTTACATTTTCTGCATACCGAATTTTCCAAAATCCTGATGAGAATTTAGTCCTTAGCCAGAATTTATTGCATCAATTTCAAAGACTAAACATTCTATTAAGAACAAACGTGGAGATATGACTTAACATGACAGCTTTGAGTGACTGATGGTGTTAGCAATTCACAAGATTTGTGTGCACATAATTAAAATTATGTGAGTAGTAGTAGCAGCTGCTAATGTTTCATCTAAGCTAGATCTTACCTGGCAGGTAGTTGTCTTTCTGTAACAGGTTTAACAGGCTCAACATTCCTTTTTGAAATGCAGATGGAGTTTCTAACTTTGCCTGTGTAAGTAGTTTGGCTAGTCTTCTTCCTCACCGCGGTGTTAAATAGCTGTTTCAGGGGTTTTCTTTTTCCATACATTTTCTTTCTCCATACATTTTCTTCCTGCATACAGTTTTGCAAAGGTGGTAAAGGCAGAATGGTAAATATGGGAATACAAATATGGTATTAAAAAAACCTGTATTTAATCACTGCTTATGAAACCTAATTTTATTTTAGAGGATATGTAAGCCCTAAGAAGCAAAACATCAACACAAATCAAATAATTTTACTTGATTTAGGAGAGATTTGCAAGGAACAGGAAGAATGCAATAATTTTCATGTATACTTTAAAAGGAAAAGGAAAAAGAAACCACACTAGGCTGAGTAACAATTATCCCTACTGAAGAATCTACAGAAAATTCAGAAATTAGACATGTGGGCAGTATGATACTATTTGTACAAAGTTTTACATTTTCCAGTTGACTAGAAGAAAATGTGCAATTCCTGTTTATAAGTCGCAGAAACATTTCTCAGATAACAGCTTTGAAAATTAGAAAATTTAGAGCTTGAAAGAACTGAAGTTAAATAAAAAACCACAAAGCCTTTTTTTAAAGTGGGGGTTGCCTGTGAAAACGTACCAGCAATATTTCATTTTTTACCATTCTTATTAAATGTCATTAATGAAATGTTTATCTATTTATGTTTTTGCATTATAGATCAGAATATGGCTACACATCCCTGCTGTCATGCAGCATATTATACCCTTTAGGACTTACGTTATCAGGTACATTTTTAATTTAAGAATTTCGCTTGTGGGACTTGTTGACAGTACCTTTTTATAATTTCAGCTGATTAATTTTTCATTGTTCAAGTTGTTGCTCTGACTGTATCTTTTCAATAAAGAGAATGAAGGTAAGGTTTAGAGTTAGTTTGGGCAGTTCCTTACATTTATCTGATTTCAGTATCAGTCAGATCAATCTCGTTAACAGCATATTCAATGTGACATCCAACCCTATTCCAACGTGTCCTGTCAGGTTCAACTGTAATACAGTTTCACTTAATGCAATATTTTCATCAAACTTTACATAAAATTTACAATGAGACAGTGAAAGTAGAGGAGCAATATGTAGTCATTGAGATTTCATATACTGAGTTTCACTGAGTTTTAACACTGCTTCTCATTTTGATGTTCTGTATTTCCAGCTGGCAGGAACTGAAGTGTGATCAAAAGTCTGCTCACACTTTTATGTATCTAAATATATCCAGTCTTTATATCAAGCTGCCTATCATGAAAAGCACTTTAAAATTAAAGTACTTATAAAGTTATTTAATTATACAAGCAATTCATTGGCTTTCTCAGGACAATAGGAAAAATGCAATGAGCTGCTAATTAAATTATCTTGTGGATGTGTATCTGCCTGGAGGTGGAGGGGTGTGGTCACAGCTAATTCACTTTCCTGTGGCACAACTAAACTTCTCTGGTGCAGACATCCTAAAAGGCCACTGCTCTTGCAATGGGCTCTCAGCTTCCCCAAGGCTTTGGACTACATATAACTGTTAACGTTAGAAATCTGCTTATACTGGTCATAGATTACTTCCCTGATAGCAATAAATGTGCCTTTACTAATTATATCGTTTATATTGTTTTAACTATACCAATATAAAATCACACTCTTAACAAATATTATTACATTGGCAAGGAAAAAGTGCACAGAACATTGAGACTCAGAAGTATGTTTCACATTTAACATATTCTGGCTGTAATTGTAATGAATTTTGACTGTAGAAATTTAAATACTGGCTTGGGTGTCAATCTGTCATGCAGTATACCATGGTCTCTACCAAAATGATATCAGCAGAAAGAAGTAGTCTCTCATGTTTTTTGAATCTTATCACTCTTTTAAGTTACAGTCTAGCTGTATGCACTCCTTTAATGCTGATGTGTTATCTCTGAAATCTTATAAAGGTAATTATTAATAGTGAAGGAGTCTAAGAAGGACAGGCAGAGGATCTTCAAGTTCTTGTTCCATTAATGGTTGTTTTTGTACCTGGGAATTGGGTTAATGAGCCTTACCTATCTTACTGCAATGTATGGAAATTAAAAGGAGTATTGAAGGATTAACAGGCTGATAAGAAGGAACTTCAGTGAGACAGAATAACACAGCCTGTAGTCTTTGGTATTAATCCTCACTTGCTTGTCATTCTGTAATTCTTAAAGCATTTTCTGTTTTATAGCTGTAGGTGTAATTACAGTCACTGGAATGAATAGAAGATTTTTTTCTTCCTTCTGTTCTCCTAATTTCTTCTTCTCTACCCATAGCATATTTACATCTTATTTAAAATGTTATTTGTCAGCAGCTTCTTGCCATAAATAGTGCCCTTGATGTCTATTCATACAATTTACAATACACTGATGTCAGTCAGAATGGTGATACTGATACAGCATATGTCTATGGAAAGCACTAGCAGTTTAGAGAAGAAAGGGGATGTTCTCCCAGTTTTCATAACTGAATCCTTATGGGAGATCTAGGATTTCTCAACATTATGAAATTCCAAGCTTTGTTTGTGCAGATGCACTTAAGGAATGGGACATTGAAGCTTGGAGGACCTATAACAAAAATAGTCTCCAGTGCTGTAGCTTTACATGGGACACAAGTTAACATAGTTGCCTTCAATAAAAGATAACTTCCTTGAAGTATGCAACTCACCCCATATGTTTATGGAGCTTACAGATCCTGTCTTAGCAGCTTGGGTCTCTAGATCTCCATCTGCTTTTTACTTTAGTGAAAAAAACAAAAAAAGGCAAACATAATCCAGCACACAGCAGCAGAGCAACTCTGAAACAAATCTTGGAATAGTTTTCTGCATGTATGCAAAGACAAAAAGGACTTGGAAAGGATTTTGGTCTAGAATGAGCTCTTACCATAGAATCACAGAACTATTCAGGTTGGAAAAGACCCTTGGGATCACCAAGTCCAACTATCATCCCTACTCTACAAAGCTCTCCCCAAAACCGCATCCACCAACACCACATCCAAACGACCCTTAAACACATCCAGGGGTGGTGACTCCCCCCCCCCCCGGGCCAGCCTATTCCAGTGTCTAACCACTCTTTCTGTGAAAATTTTTTTCCTAATGTCCAGTCTAAGCCTCCCCTGTTAAAGCTGGAAGCCATTCCCTCTTGTTCTGTTGCTAATTCCCTGTGAAAAGAGATCAGCACCAACCTTTCTACAATGTCCTTTCAGGTAGTTGTAGAGACTGATGAGGTCTCCCCTCAGCCTCCTCTATCTCAAACTAAACATTCCCAGCTCCTTCAAGCATTCTTCATAAGATTTATTCTCTAGGCCCTTCACCAGCTTCATTGCCCTCCTCTGTCCTCACTCCAGCACCTTGATATCTCTCCTGAATTGAGGTACCCAAAACTGGACACAACACTCCAGGTGTGGCCTCACCAGTGCTGAGTACAGGGGGACAATCACCTCTCTACTTCTGCTGGTCACACTATTTCTAATCCAAGCCAGGATGCCATTGGCTTTCTTGGCCACCTGGGCACACTGCTGGCTCATACTCAGCTGCTTGTCAATTAGAAACCCTGGGGCTGTAATTGTCTGTTAGTCCAAATTACTTCTCCTGTAGAGTCCTTGCAAGAACTGCCTGGAGTGCTGAGCAGTGCTGGGCAGCATAAGCAGAAAGAGAGACCACCAGACAGGCATCTCAGCAGCATCTTCTATCAGATGAAGTTAGCCTTTAGGTTCCTGTTCTGAGGTTATTTCTGCTCAGAGTGGATGAATGAATAGCAAAGTGTATATTTGTAGAGGAGATCACTGCTGAAATTTGCAAAGTTCATGGACACAGTCCTGTCATTATTGCTGCTATTAAAAAAAAGACTAATAAATGTTATTTTCTGCCTGGGGAGTGGAGTACTAGCATTCATATCTTGCCTCTGAAGGACCTATGTTTTTAAGCAGTTTAGGAAAGAAGTAAAGGATGTTAATTAAAAATAACAACTTCCAATAAGGGTGCAAAGTAGTTTTGGCCTCTTCAGACAGCAGCTTTTATTAATCTTGATACCACAGAATTCTGCATATCAAATGGCAATATTATAATGGAAAAAAAGAAGTGACTTAATGACAAAGTGACTCAAGAAGTCACAGCTTATTGCAGTTATAAATGAGGGCAAGTTGTTGATGGTCTCTTTGTAAAAGACATGGTTCCAGCTGACTTTCACCTCAAGATCAGAGATGAGAGATCATCTACGAGACTTCAGATATTGAATGCCATATTGAAAAGCAGTAGCTATAAACAGTGATGTTTTGAGGACGGTGTTTTTTCAGGGGAAGGATTTTTGATTTAAAGTGTCATGGATGGTTCTGCCTTTCAGCAAGAAAAAGACTAGCAGTGAAGATCAGCTTTATGAGAAGTAAGAGATAAGGTTGTATGTCTGATATTCTAAGTGTCTCTGTAAACCACCAAAAAACTTTCAATAGTATAAAGGAAAATACCTTAAAATTTTCCTTTCTTTTGACATCACAGTTGGTATCACCTACTAAATGTTCCTGTGGTAAAATCTAAGGGCTGTGTGTAGCATTAGTGCTGACCGATATAGTAATTAGTTATAATGCTTTCTTCTCCCTTTTTCCTCTCTCCTGCTTCAAGACAGATCTTCGAGGACTTTTTACAAACGAGGTTAGGAAGAAACAGAACATTCTGTGCTCAGGCACACGGAGAGGAAATTGCAATGGGCAGTTGTTCTTGTGTAGCCATGTAGTCTCAGCACAGGGCACAGGCATGGGCACAGCACTGGTATATGCAGAGGCAGTGGAAGCTCCAAGCAGAATTGTTGATCCACAGTGCTTTCTGTGGAGAACAGTGAGAGGGAATGCAGCTGAAATAATTCAAATTAGTCTTCTACTTTAAAATTTTTTTCTTAAGAATTCGCATTTTTTGGGAGTGCCTGAGACCAGTCCTTACTACTAAATGTCATTAAAAGCTCTTACAATAAATAAGCCTTGAAGTTTTCAATTGCAAAAAAAATATTTAACTCCTCCAAAAATATGGAAATCTATGCTGTAGATACAAAGAATAGTCAAGTCAGGAGACAATAGCCAGGAACTTAAGTAAATTCTTTGTATCACTGAGGAGTCCTGACTCATTCTGTGTGATAGCCCTTTTGCAGCTGTGATCCAAAGGAATCATATTAAGGAAAAAAGATTATTTCACAGCTGAGTAACTGAAGTCCTGAAGCATAGGATGTGATAAGTGTTACATGAACATGGAACTGCATGTTTAAAACTGAATTCTCTCTCTCCCCAAATACAGCAAATTTAAATAGTTTCAGTAGACAAAATGGTGTTGTTTTTTTTTTAAATGACTATGTGTTGCCTAAGTATATATTTACTCATTATTCTAAATATGCTAGGTTGGCAGGACAGGTCCTATACATATATAGACTATCATAGAATTGTTAAGGTTGGAAGGGTTCTTAAAGATCATCAAGTTCCAACCCCTCTGCCATGAGCAGGGAACCGTGCCACTAGACTAGGTTGTACAAAACCTCATCCAGCCTGGCCTTAAAAACCTTCAGGGATGGGACATCAACAACTGCCCTGGGCAACCCATTCCAATATGTATTAAAAAAAGTATGTTTCTTTCCAAAAGTCTTACTTAGGCAAAAATGACAGATTTACTAGGTTATACAGATCCTGAAGTATCATTCATATATTCCTCTAAGACTTCATGTTCATCAGAATCAAAAGGACAAAAATGTAGGAGTTAAAAAAATAAGGAAGGACAGAATGGAAAATATTAAGCCATTATATGAATCAGTCACATTCACATTTATATACTATGTACAGTTCTTTCTGATAATTCCTTCTTGAAGATAATGATATAACCACCTAGTTGATAGGAAGAGTGGTGAAGAAGGTAGGAGTCAAAAAATTACATTGATAGGAAGAGAGACAGTCTAGGATTTTTTTTTTATATACAGGGAGATGGCTGTTGTATGAGTGGCATGAAGACAATTAGTAGGGAATGATAATTTGAAGTTGTTCAGAAACAGGAAATGGAGAACATGCAGTACGATTGTCAGGTTGCAGACTTTAGAGAAATTAGAGGAAATTGTTTTCATGTGAATGTAATTATTAAGCTAACTGGCATGAGAAAGCCAAAAGTGTAAATGGAAAAAGAGAAATTAATTCACAGTAGTAGATAGCCTCATAAGTTTTTTTTTTTATATATGGGATAAATTTTTCATCTGCTTTTAGGTTGGCAGTTTTGGGTTAGATAGACCTTTTGTCTTGCTCCAGTATCACTGTTCTTAGGTAAGGTAATACAGCAAATTTACAATTAGCCAGTGTAAGGCATATGTGTGTTAATTGCCAGTGCTAGTTTAAGTTTTCTTGTTACTAGCAGTGTACTACTGGTTCAAGCTTAAAACAGACCCAGTTTACTGATACAGACAGGCTTAGGCCACCATATCTTTTCACAATAAAAATGAGGCTTGGCCTACTCTGCAAGTTTCTATATTTTTAATATTAGTAGTAAAGGTATGATCGTAATTGATTTTTGATGAGTGTAGTACCACTAAGGCTGTAAGGACAAGTATGCTGGCCTCTATGTTCATATTGTGCTTGCTTAGAGTAACCCAGTTATATTAAAAAATGTTTACCTAGGATACAGATTAATGAGCAAAAAATGCTCTTTGTAGCTTTCTCAAGGGCCCTGACAAAACATTATGCTGCTGAAGTACTTCTGTGTCTGTGAAAATGCACCTACACTGAAGTTTCAGTTATTAAAAAAAGGGATTTTTAAAACAGTCTCCTAATGATATTATAATGCAGAAAACATGACACAGATCTGATTCAGTCTTGGACTAAATGCAGTGAATGCACTGAAAGACTCTTAAAAATGTTGTTGTTGTTGTTGGTTAAATTTTAAGAATGAAAGTTTTAAACTGATAGATTTTCTTTAAAATAAAGGTTATCTTTATTAGGTTAGCATAGTTGCTTCATCAGACTTTCCAGTGCGAAGATTTCAATTGAAAGTCCTTTTACAGAAGTCTCGAGAAGCCACAAAAGCACCCCCCGTTCCCTGCGTATAGGTCTGTGTCCATTCTCACCTGCCTGTTGCATAGAAGCACTCTGTATTTGTCCTATGTAGAATGAGAAAATTAACGTAATTTATTTGGATATCTTTGAGATACTAAAAAATCCATCATAAAACAGTTCAGTGTAACTTGATGTGCGTTACGAACACTGGAGCTGATTATAGTTTGCGTATAAAAAATGAGGAGATGAAAACTGGTCTGAGGTTGCAGATGGTTATATTGAGATTATTATGATTTGTACCAGGGACCAGTGCATTTTTTTCATCAGTGTAACTCTTCTCACCTGTCTGTAGGTTAAATATAGGTCACTGTGTCTGGTTTGCTCCTGAACTCTTTCAAATGAGTGTTTCCTTCTCATTGCTGCTTTTTTCTTTCGTTTAGAAATCAAAACACAGAAGGATTACTTTCTTGCCATGATCTCGTTTCCAGTATTCAATATGAGAAGGCAAATTTCACAATTAACAGCAAACAGTGAAGGATCTGGTTGCCTTGGCCCTGAATGATCCTTCTTTTGTCCTAATGTTACTTACCTGATTTTTATCTTGTTCAACTGTCTCTATGATTATTTGCACTGAAGTCACTTTTTTATGTTTAACAGTGTTAAGTATCATTTAAGTGTGTTTATTTTAAGGTCTCTACACAAGAGCTGTTAAATAGGGCCTCAATCTAAATAAGAATCAGAGCCTGTATTTTTGCTGTAAAAAAAATACTGATATTTATATGATGTAAATGCAAAGGAATGGTGCATAAATCTAGTTAAGTTAAGTTTAATATCTATCTCTTGTGTTTTTTTAAATATTCATGCATCTATTTGGCCGGTCTTCAAAGATAAATCCAGACTTAGACTGTTAAACAAATGGATTTTTAACACATTTTCATGTAGTTAAATCTAGTTTGGATGTAGTTGATACTTCAAAATGCTGAAGTAGAGCAGAAAAATTAATTTTGCTAGCCTTGGATGTACTTACTTTAACTGCTTCAAAATAAGCTTAGGAAAGCTTGTTCCTAAATGTTTTTTCTCTTATGCACTCAGTTTAGAATAAATTCTCAGCTGTGTCAGTGTTTCATATGTGAACTTTACAAACATTTCAGTGTAATTTTTCTTGGTATGTTTTGATCTTGTGATTGGTCAGGTAAGACTGAGGTTGCCCTAGCTTCTATAAGTTAGTTCTTATAAATTATTATTTGTCCTGCCTCACCTTTGCAGACAATACCTCTATTTGGATTCATTGTGCCTGGTTAGATGATTTCTTATCAAAGATGTCTGTAGTTAGAAGAACTTAGCAGTTTAAAATTCTTCAGCATTTTTGGTTTCTTTATAAGATTTAGAGGATCATTGGTGATGCTTCACATGCGTCCTTAAAGATTGTCATTATTGTCAGTAGAAGACACAACTTTGGCATGTGTTCCTATAGTAGTAACCTGTTGTGAAAGCAGGACAGTGGCACAGGGAGTACTGATGTACAAGCACAGATGGCATGTGGTTATGGCAGAAAAAAATGTGAATGTACCTCATTTACTCTAATTATATCAGAACATGATTGCACAATTACAATTTTTTTTTCCTGTTCTGTGACTTAGGCCACAAACAGGGTTATAATAATCTTCAAAGGATTCTCACTGTTCAAGCATTCTGGTTCTGATCCATCAACATTTTCCAGAAATACAGTTTTAAACTTTATTAATATGTTAAACATATTGTGACATTTCAGTTTTAAAGAAAGTAAATAGACATGATGCAACTACTTGGGAAATACACCTTCCCATGAAATAACTATGAAGTTTAGGCTTCCAGGCTACATTTCCAAAGAATTCCATGGATTTGCTGTTATTTTGTGGAATGAAAGAGATCTGTAGAGGTTTAAAATGAGGATTACATTTACTTTCTAAAATATTCTGCATAATTCTGTTTTTCCATGGGATATTTTTTTATTGCTGCCAACTTCTGGTATTTTAAGCCTTAGTACTCTTAAAGCTGTCAGAAATATGTATTTGCTATAATCAAAATGGTGTTCCAGGAATGTTCTAGTTTGAATCATACCCTTTTTTTTGTCTTCCATTTGTAATTTATTCTAGGTATTTATGTAAATTGTCAGACCAGGAGTTGCGGCAGAGTGCAGCCCGGAACATGGCAGACTTAATGTGGAGCACAGTTAAAGAACCGTTGGATACAGCCTTGTGTTTTGATAAAGAAAGTCTTGATCTTGCATTTAAATACTTTATGTCTCCAACTCTAACAATGAGATTGGCTGGGCTGAGTCAAATAACAGTAAGAACTTTTTACAAATATAAATAATATTTAGAATAAATGTTTCTTTTTGTGTTTTGTGAGTTATGGACTTGCTTGGGTTTTTTTTCAATGTGTGAAAAAAGCAGAATCCTCTTATGTGCAGTCTTAGGAAATTTTAGACATTATTTTGAATATAAGGTTCACTAAGAGATAAGTCCAGGTGATTGCTGTGTTCTGCAGCATATGGAACTGTAACACATTTACCATGCTAAACAAAACTGTCTTATAACCACATTTTGTGACAGATATGTTGAAATTAAGTCCCTTGACATGCCTTTATTTATTGTTTACAAAGGCTTTCAGTCTGTTTTGATTTTTACCTTACAGTGTCTTGACTCTACTGTAATTAGTTGCTTCTTTATACTGTATGTACCTATTTTTCCTGTTTATTTATGATAATCTGTGTCTCAAGGGAGCATTTTGCCATTAATTAGCAGGAGACTGACTTCAACGAGTAAATGTATATAGCATCAAATAGGAATAGATGAAATATATTTCATGAATGCTATGTATAATATGCTAAAAACCTGAATTCTAATCTGTCATACTTAATTAGCATAAAGTGAATGTTCAGGTTCGTTTTGTGTAACAAGAAGACTTCAGAGAATTGGTAAAGTCCTAGGTGATAACAGAATTTTTTTTTTTTTTGTATTTTTCATCACCATATGCTTTATTATTTATGCAATTACAATTACCTAATAGTGTCTGGCAAATACATATTAAAATATCACCATTAATTGGGCATAAAATTAATATCCTTTTTTATTTTTTTTACTCAATTTTGGAAAATGTAATTTTCAGTGTCATTTATTTTAAAGTAAATTTCCAGTGTTTACATAGTTCCAATTACATTAGATTTTTATTCCGTTAAGTACTTTTCCTTTGCTTTTGTACAGTTGTCCTTCTTCAACTCCTAATGCATGTCTTTTTGTGTGTCCTTACCAAAAGAAAGTCTGAAAATAAGAATGGATATGTTTATTTTTCAGGCATGTATTTTTTTTAAGGGAGTGTGAAATTGTGCAATTTTAAGCAGTTATAACATGTTTTGACCTGTTATGATTCATAAACATGGCTGTAAAAGTGAGATTTTTAATAATGGAGATGTATTTTTAGACTACCAAATAGGTTTTAGCTTGTAAAAACGCCTGAGATATATTTGCTAATAAGTTATTGAGTCTTTTTTAATATGAGTGCTCTCTAAAACTGCTCTGGAGCTCTGAGAATTCATTCTTCTTTCTCATTTGCATCATAGGCAATTTGCTTTTCCATTCTGTTTTTAAAGATCTTATGAAGATATATTTTTGGAAGAAGCATGTTTTCATTTTCTTGGTTGAGTTTGAAAAACATTTTGTTTTATTTGGTTTTCTATGCCTTGCCTGGAACAATTGAGTATAAAATTTGAGTATAAAGTCTGAACTAAAATTTACAGAAATGTTGGCTGCCTCTTCACTGAAGTTTTCTGTCATCTTTGCAAACAAAGATGTGTTTAGAAAGACGCAATGTAGCTCAGCTAGTATTTTCACACAACTTTCTCTGTTGTGCATCTACAGATGCACTTCCATGACTTCTTTTTAGAAACTTTTTTTCTGTTCAGGCCTTCGGTAGCTGGGATTTGTCAAAGTAATTTCATTGATGCGTTCTTCCTAACCAGCACAATGTTTTGTGTTCAAGACTTAAGAACTATGATACCTGCAACTACAAAATGTTTTCCTTTCCTGGATTTCCATTTGCCAATACTTGCGCATTTAGCCTTGAAACAATTCTTCCTTTCATTTTGCAGATAGTTATGAGGATTCAAAGAAAAATTACAGCAAAATTACATGCAAAACATTTTGAAGTGCAAACTTTTCAATATATACTTTATTTCAAAGAAAAGTTTATTCCAAAAATTCATATGGGAAGTTGACTCAAGTGCAGATTCTCATTTCAACTCTCAAGATCAAAGCTACAATAAATTTGGTCAGATAATTTCTATGGCTTGCTCTGTTGTTCCTTTTGCAAGATATATTACTTTTGCTGTCATAGTGGAGACAGAAATCTTTGACCAAAAAATCAGTGAATCTGAACAGATGAGTAACGTGGAGGTGTTGATTTGTATCTGCCAAGAGATTTTTTTTTTTTCCTGTCTGACAGCTAACATGACCATTCCTAAAATTAAACCTTTCAAGTTTCATGGAACCTTCTGAGACTCACAGAATACATTCTGTTATGGCATACAGGAATTATATTTGCTTGCCACCAAAAATAGACTCTCCTCCCTTGAGGTGTAACATACGTAATATGTCATATTGTCTGACTAAAGTTCTTATTTACAAAACAGAGTTGAAGACAGACACATGAAAGTTAATTTTAGCAAAGTGGAAGCTTGAGTGGTTGAATATGAAGTTGGAAATAGAGACAGAAAATAACAGCAAAATGTAAATAGAGATATACCTGAAGCTTTGTTTTTATTGTTACCTTTTTTCTCTTTTATTTCATCTCCCAGTCATCTCTCGAGGTGGTTCAACTCCAAAATACCCTCTTCATTCTCTATTATTCCTTAACAAACAGGATTCTCTCTTTTCCTGTCTTTACAGTTACAGATGAACTTAAAAATGTGAAAAAGAATGCTGACAACTGATATGGCCATCTTTCCTCTTTCAGTTGTTCACCACCTTTTTATTTGGTTCTATGCATTAGTGAAAATGGAAGTGCAATACTCTTAGGATTTTCCTGAACAAGTTCAGTGCAAAACGTGAACAGTACATATTTATTCTTCTTGCATTGGTTTCTTGTACAGAAGGTTTAATTGCTTTTGATGCCTGGGTCTTAAGACAAGACTAGCTAGGTAAATGCCTTTTTGTTCTCAGCTTTCTTTGCTGAAGATTAAAAAAATATAAAAGTATTTATTCCCTCTGGCATTTCATGGTAATGAAACATGGTAAAGTAAAAAAAAGTGGTGAGTGAGAACAAGGTGGTTCAACACTATCTCTTGTGTACTTTGAGCTGTGCTTGTTGTGTCAGAATTCTAAGGCTTTGGTTGAAATTATTGGAATTTTCAGACAATCTTTACAATATGAAAAATAACACCTTTTGTCAGAATTCCTTTGGATAAGGATTTTGTATGGGAAATTTGGATCAACATGTGACCATGGATTTAAAATTGACAATGGTAATACTTTTTTACCCATTGTTTCCTTTCAAAACAGTTTCAGTTGGGGGGCAGGTCTTCAGAAAAACCACTGAACTTTCACTTTGTTATTTGACCCACTTCTAATTGGTCATAAATTTTTTTTCATTAAGATATGTCACATGTTTTTCCACTCCCAAGTATGTTTAGTTTGAAAGTGTCTAGTAATAACTTACCTATTAATTATTGTGTAATCAGGCTCACAGATTTTAATGTATATGTTAAATTTTCTTTCTTCAGAAACATTTTTTCCCATTAAAAGGGTTGAAATTAGACACAAATAAATGTTTGTGCAAAGCCTGCAGGAGAGTAGCTGTCACCTGAACTACAGAGTGCATGTACCAGGCTTGTTTCAAGAAAGAAAAGAGTACATTTTTTTATAAAGTTATGCAAGAAGTTTAATTTTAATTAAAAAAATTCACATTACTGTGGCTTGAACTTTTTGAAAACAAGGTGGCAAATAAGTTTTACTGTATGATTTTAAATGTTTTTAAAAGTCTTACGTACATGTAAAGAATTGCATACAGAGCCATCTCTGTATCAGGAAATTTGATGCTGGTGGAAAAGAGATGCATGTATTTAACAGGCTTGTGTTGTTTTTTTTTCTTTGATGTCTTATCAGTTCAGATACCTTCAAAAGCTTCGTTTAATATGAAAATATGTAATTTCACTCTCCAATTTTGTGGGCTTTCCACACCAATAGTGTGACAAAACAAATTTTTGTTGTTGTAGTAAGTGTTACAATAATGGGCAAACTCATCCAAAAAGATCCGTTTCTGGAGTGCGTGTTTCATTTCTCATGAAAACGCATGTGTGAAGTGACTGCTGCACAACTTGGTTTGACATTTGGAATGGCTGAAGTTTCATAACGTCATTTAATTGCTTTAGTGAAAGAAAGGTTGATTTTAAAAGGAAATTGATCCCTCTTGCCTACTAGAATGCCTGTTGTGGAAATTTCCGTCAAAGCAATTTATTTAAAAACACTGAAAGTACTAGAAAAATTTTTTACTGTCACTAATAGTATTTTTAAATGTAAGAAAAGTGCCTAAAAAAACTAGATAAATTTTAATTTTTTTCTTCCTTTTTCTAACTGTAGAACCAACTTCATACCTTCAATGATGTGTGTAATAATGAGTCATTAGTTTCAGACACAGAAACGTAAGTAGGAACATTATTATGAATATTTTTAAGTGCACTATATGATTATAGTCCTTCTATATGGTTGTTGTGGATTATACACAGTGGGGAGCAGTGATAATCTGAGGCATTGATTAGAAATATTCTAATTAAGGGTTTAATAAATGGTTTTAATTTGTAAATTTAAATATATTTCTAAATGTGTCTGGTTTTTTTTACTGTCTTAAAGATAGAGTCAAGGTAACCTTTAGAAAAAAGTAGATACTGAAATAATAAATACTTATAATGGGCCCTTATCTTAATTGTAATTTATAAATAATAACCATCTAATTCATATCCAAGTAGTATTTTTGCTGACTCTTTAATTTCTTATTATTATTCAGTTAACTAAGACTTGTCTTGCCATTACTGGCACCCAGCCTTGTTATTAGTTTTCCATTGAGTCTGTGAGACGAAGCTATTGGAACAATTTATTGTTTTTCTTTAAAATCCTTAATTGTATAATTCAGGTGTGTTTAAGAGTTCTCAAGGAGACTCCCATAAGTCTTTGTGAAGGTTCGTGTGTGGAATTGTATTCCAGTGTGGAAATATGTCAGTTTTTTCTAAATTTAATGTTAGATCTGTCTAGTATATAGACAAAAGTATGTCCTTAAGTAGCTGAAATAAGTGTTATTTTGAAATAATAGGAAAATTGTGTAAAATCTAGCATTTTGCTTGTGATACACTCTTCAAATTCATCTTAGGGAGTGATACACTCTTTAGATTTATCTTGGGGGTTGTATCCATGTGCATATCTGTCTCACTACACGCACACTGTTATCTTTTGCTCATGAATGAGAAGTCTGTTACAGCAGCAGTTCGGTTGTTTATTTATCTGGGCCGTTTTATTATAGATTATTTTATTTTGACACTTGTTTGTTAAGCATATCAAGACCACAATACTGTAAATTTCATGTAAATAACAGCTTGAATATTTGAAGAGAAATTTATGGTAATAGGTTGATGTTTTAAAAGGTCAGATCAGAGTCCTGGGCAGTTTCGCTTCCATAAAGATATGAAAATACCTTGAGAATACAGAACAAATAACCACTTATGATCAACTTTTTCTCTCCGTTTTCAATTATGACACAAGTATCTTACTATGATCTGATGAAACCTGAATGTAATTTCACTAAGCTCATGTACATTTCAAAGAAATTGCATTATTGTAATAAATAAAATCACAGAGTTATTACTTCAGTGTAATAGAATATTAACATAACATATATATATCTATAATTATTATGTATATTTTGTGCTGTGGGACAGGGTTTTTTTCCAAAGCCTCTAGTTTTGTAGTATTAGAAGTAAATTTGACAGGGGCATAACACATTGAGTATGTGTAGTGACTTGGTTGGCTGGGGTATTTTCAATATTGTACTGTCTGTTTGTGGTGTACTGTTACACTGGGGCTGCTAAACCTCAATTTTATCCATTTCTTCTCCTCTTTTCTTCATGATGAAAACCTGAAACTGAGATGATTCTTGGTTAGTTTATCTTCTGAAGCACATTGTGAATGAAATAGTTTTTCTAATTAAGGAACATTACCAAGAAGCTATTCTGCCTGTTAAACAAATAAAAAAGTGTTTTGATTTTCTATGTCAGAGGTAAAAAAGGAAAATTATTGACAGGGGAAAAGGAGGACGACGCTTCAGTTTCCCTGCAGAAGAGCAGATGTACTAAGCAAGAGCATCAGAGTTATTTTAAAGCTGAAGGAAATTGTCAAATTCTCTTTTGGGATATTACTTTCTTGGCAAGGGCATCTGTAAACAGCCTGTCATTTGAAAGGAATGCAGGATGAACAGAAGACCTTCTTTTCCACTTTTGTAATATGTGATTATTTTTTTTTTCTTCAAATCTGTATTTCAGTCATTCTGGTGTTTTGCCTGAAAAGTTGAGTACAAATCAGTATCAAGTTCTGCTGCTCATCTTCAGATATCTTTTGAAATCACAGATTTCTTCCAGCCAAATAATCACAAAAGGCTGGTGCAGAAGAGTGGGGAAAATGTCTCAGTTCCACAGTTTGTTCAGTAGAAAGCTTCTCTCTCATTTGAGACTCTGTCCAAGAGACGTTTTTGGATGAGAAGCCACTTACAGAGTTGGCAGTGATTGAATTAATATCAAAAGGAAAGCTATTCATTCCTGTTTTCTTTCCTTAGTGGAGAACGAAGTGCAAGATTTATTTTGTACCTTTGTAGCCTCTGCAGATTTATCAAAGGAAGATGTTTTGCATTATGTCTGGTCGTCCCCATTATGTGTTTTGACTTTTCCAGATGCATTTGGAACTGTCAACCTTTGGGATTTCTCCTTCTGTATCTTGATAAGGTGGGTTTGCGGGAGGTATCTTTATTTTTTAAAGAGCTATTGGTTAGTCCCAGCTCTTTCCTTTTGTTTGGAAGTATCATCAGGATTTTTTAGCAAATATTTTAGAACCGTAGCTTCCCATCTTTATCAGCATGGTTGCAAATTTTTCCATGGTTAAAGAATCTTCTGTCTAGGAAAACACTGCATTTCACAACTTGTGCTTGAAAGCAGCCAAAAACTAAGACAGAGAAATCCGTTTTCTAGCTGTAGATACTTGTCTTTTTAGATTTGGTTTACTTTATTGTCTTCGCTAGGGTTGAGGGTTTGTGGTGACAGTACACTTACTGTTCAGATATGTGCAATGTCTCAGTGATCCAACTTCACAATATCCCTCAGAGATACACATTTAATTTAGCTATTCCTGGCTCTTAAGATCAAATTCTTTGCACTCAGAGGTACTGGAGTGTATGAAATCTACTGAATCTAAACATAATGAGACTCAAAAACAGGAGAGTCTTCAAGTCTTTGAATAGTAATTTCTCAAATTATTTTGCTGATGTCAGTTAGTGAATAATGATTATGCCTTTCAGGGAGAGAAAGATTTTTTTTGTGCTGTTTGGACCACAAGAGGAAAAAAAAACTTTTTTCTTAATGACTACACCAGCAGCTTGTGAAAATAGCATGTGTAAAGGGAGAGTTTGTTTTACTCTTCACTTGGCAGGCAGCCAAGAATTTGAGTTTCAGGATTCAGCTTGATGCTGAGACTTGTTTAAAAACCCTCACTTAAAAAGCTTCCTCTGGAGTAATTTCAGGTGTCCAAAATTCTTTTCACTTGTGAACAGAAAGATCTGGGCTAGATCTTCTCCTTTCTTTTCCCTCTCTTCCCTTATTTATTGAGGTGTTAAACTGAAGATTTGTATTGATTTTTCCCTTTACCGACGTTCTCTTAGGTTGTGTTAACTCTTTGCTTTCTCAATTTTTATCTAAGCTCACCAACTGAATTTATGGCAGCATCATTTAAACACCTCTTCCGCTCTCTCTATTCCACATTCCAGGGATCTTTTCAGATTTTTTTTCTGAAAATAATATTAGTAAAGTTTTTCACTCAGCTTGCTAATGTTTCTTTCAAGCAGCATACACAGTAGTTTAATAAATATTCACTATTATGTCAGATGGTGGTTTTGGAGCATTAAATAATAAAATGTGTGCTCAAAACCATTGTGTGTTTGGATAGTGTGCTGGGAAGCCACCTACTAATATCCTCTTTGCATTTTTTATCCTAAATAGTTGAGCTCAGTGTTTTACATCCATTGTGACATTGTAGAGGCTGTTTTAGTGATTTTGTTAAGAAATGTTAGTCTTCATCCTTTGCAACCCACTCATTATATTTCTACATTTTTTCTTCTAAGTTTTTACATTATATTTTTCAGTGATGTTGCTGACTTGTGGGTTTTTTTCATCCACACTAAGCTGGTGTGTTTTTGTAGCTGCGTAGTGAATTGTGTTGGGAATTGACTGGTTTGATGAATAAGGTTTTCTTTGGTGGGGTTGTTTTGCTGTGGGATTTGTTCCTGGATCTGGGTCATTGTGTTGCTAGCAGGTATTGTACACAGCCTTAGATTAAAATGTTTGTAGGACTTTAATCGAGTCCTCTTCTAGATAGGCATTCTTTAGCCTACCAGGGAAATTGATAGACTGTAGTTTTCTTCCAGATAGTTTTATTTACAATAATGAACAAAACTCTAGTACTCACCTTTCATAAGTACAGTTCACAAACATCAAGTTTATCAGAAACTGCGTAGCTTCTACTTTTCCCTGCAGTCTTATGGAATGCCTGAGGAAACTAATGTAAAAAGCTCTTGAATTTCAATTCTTGGAAGTAAACCACTAATTTTTGACAGACATGAATTTTCAATGAATTTAAATTAGAAGTTTAGGGGAAAATTAAAGTCTAGAGATCATGGAGGCCAATATGTTGTGTAGATTTCCAGTATGAAAAATATTTAAAGACAACTAAACTAGAATAGCTACTACCTTTAATTTTTAGTTCTTTTCTCTCTCACCCACACTCTTGTAAGGGAGTATCATGTTCTTTAAATGACTTTTCCTCTTCCTATCCTGATTACTAAATCCATGAAAAGTAGCTAATTTGTGTTATTACTAAGATGAACTTTCCCACTACTAAGGTCTGTATGGCTTAGATATCTAACTTCCAAAACTGTTCTTTGTACTACTGCTTTTGTGTTAGAGCAAAAAGCATATTTATGATTTGGTCGTAATATAATGCATACTTTTCTTTCACTGTTTCCTTCAGTATGAAGGAGGAAAATTTGAGCGTATTTTTGAAAATTGAGTTCTTGCTAAGTTGCCTGAATTGTAGTGATACTGTATAGTGATAGTCTCTCCAGATCCTTCTCTTCTCCAGGCTCAACAGCCCCAACTCTCTGAGCCTGTTTTAATAGTAGAGGTGCTCCAGCCCTGTGGTTGTCTTTGTGGCCCTTCTCTGGACCCTCTCCAGCAGCTCCATGTCTTTCCTGTGATAAGGGCTCCAGACATGTGGCAGTAATCCAGGTGGGGTCTCACAAGAGCAGACTAGAAGAATCATGTCCCTAGCCCTGCTCGCCTTACTTCTTTTGATCCAACTCAGGATAAGGTTGGCCCTCTGGGCTGCGAGTGCACACTGGCGGCTCATGTCGAGCTTCTCATCTACTGCCACCACAAATCCAGGTAGATGGTGTTGGTTGCTCTTCCACTATCCACTATCTCTCTAGCCTTGTCACAGAAGGCTACCAAATTGGTCAGACATGACTTGCCCTTAGTGAAGCCATGTTGGCTGTCACCAGTCATCTCCCTATTTTCCACGTGCCTTAGCAGAGTTTCCAGGAGCATCTGTTCTATGATCTTGCTGGGCACAGAGGTGAGACTGACTGTCCTGTAGTTGCCCAGGTCTTCCTTTTCCCACTTTTTAAAAATAGGGGCTATGTTACCTTTTTTCCTGTCGGCAGGAACCTCACCAAATGACCATGACCTCTCAAATATAATGGACAGAGAGAGGCTGAGCAACTGCATGCGCCAGCTCATTCAGGACCTGTGGATGGGACCCCATCAGGTCCCATGGACTTGTACACCTTCAGGTTCTTTAGATGGTCACAAACCTGTTCTTCTCCTACAGAGGGGAGTGCTTTGTTCTCCCAGTCCCTGCTTGCACCTTCTGTGGCCTTTGTGATGATGCTGTAGCACTTGCCAGAGAAGACTGATGCAAAGAAGTCATTGAGGACCTCAGCCTTCTCGATATCCTCTGTAGCTAGGTCTCTTGTTTCCATCAGGAGAAGGCCTATGTTTTCCTTTGTTGTCCTTTTATCCCCAACATACTTGTAGAAGCTTTTCTTATTGCTTTTTACATCCCTGGCAAGATTTAATTCCATCTGGGATTTGGCTCTCCTTACCTGGTCCCCATCTGCTTGGACAACCTCTCTGTAACCCTCCCAAGGTACCTGCCTTAACTTTCATCCTCTGTGTGTTTCCTTCTTAAGTTTGAGTTTTTCTAGGAGCTGCTTGCTTGTCCACGCTGACCTCCTGGATTTTTTACCTGACTTTCTCTTAGTTGGGATGCACCACTCTTGGGCCTGGAGAAGGTTTTCCTTAAATATCAGCCAGCTTTCATGGGCCTCTCTACCCTCCAGGATGTTATCCCATGACACTAGCTCGAGCAGATCCCTGAAGAGGCTGAAATCTGCTGTCCTGAAGTCAAGGTAGTAAGCTTAACTGTGAGCCCTCTTTGCTGCCCTAAGGATTCTGAACTCCACCATTTCATGGTCACCACAACCAAGGCTGCCCTTGAGCTTAGCACCCCTCACTAGCCCTTCCTTGCTGGTGAGAACAAGGTCCAGTGTAGCACCTCTCCTTGTTGGTTCCTCAATTACTTGGAATAGGAAGTGGTCATCAACACGCTCTAGGAACCTCCTGGATTGTTTGTGCTTGCGGAGTTGTTCCTTCAACAGATACCAGGGTGGTTGAACTCACCTGTGAATACCATGGCTTGTGAACGAGAGGCTGCTCCTATCTGTCTGTAGAGTGTGTCATCTATACTGTCCTCCTGGTCAGGTGACCTGCAGCAGACCCCCACTGTAATGTCACCTGTGCCTGCCTTCCCCTTAATCTTAACCCATAAGCTCTCAGTTGGCTCCTAATCTGTTCCCTGGGTGAGCTCCTTGCACTCCTCCAGCTGTTTTTTGATATAAACGGCAACACCCCCACCTTGTCTTTCCTGCCTCTCCTTCCTAAAGAGTTCATAACCCTCCATTCTGACACTCCAGTTGTAGGAGCCATCCCACCAGGTCTTTGTCACACCAATAAGATCATAGCCCTGCAGGCACACACGCACCTCTAACTCCTCCTGTTTATTCGCCATGCTGCGTGCATTTGCATAGAGGCGTTTAAACTGGACCTTCAGTGAAGATAACTGACTAGCTGAAGGGGCTGGGATTTCATTATGCCACACTTCAGGTGCTCCCCTGCTGAGCTGCAGCACTTCTGTAGGCTCTGGGCATCTATTACTCATGCCAGCATCACATTGAAATTGATAAAGAATCATTAATTTACACTGGAAATTGGCTTTCTTTGGTGACTCCTTAAATCTGCTATCGTAAATATATTTCATAGTATATCAGAGAACAAAATACTTTGCTCTTGTAATAACTTCATTTAAAAAGACAGTGTATTTAATGATTGGTGTGCCTTCAGCAAAACTTTCTGGGAGGAAGAATTCTCTCTGGGAAACACAAAGGCTTCATTCTGCCTTTCACAAGGCAGGTTTTTGGTCATCCTCAACAAATCCATATCAAATGAATGTTTACCTTCAGAAATCTGAGATGTCATTTTATCACAGTTGAGCTCACCAGTAGGATAAAAGAGTTTTTACCACTGAGAATACATGTATTAAAAAAGGCAGTTCTTGAAAGAATAATCCATTATTTCTCAGAAGAAAAATGTTGCAGATTATAGAGAGAGCTGCCATACTCAGTGAATCCAATGTGAAGCAAGTCACACTGCAAGAGAGTTTTTGTTCTTTTGGAGTAGCTGAAATGCAACATATGACTGCATACAATGTCTAATGGGCATTGTGCCACTAGCGGAGGTATTTGGTTCAAAGAGACGAACAGTATGTTCTTTCATTTTTACATTGTATAGTGAGTCTAATAGTGTCTATCTGGGGTTCATTCTGAAATCTGAAGGTTTAAAAATTTAGATGGAAGAAAAAATTAAGTGATCTGGGAGCAAAATTACCTCCATTTACTTATGACTCAGGTGTTAAAGCTTTTGCCTTTTACGGAGGACCATATGCAATGTTGGGTTTGGGGGTGGGGTTTTTTTGGTCATATTTCATAACCAGAAGTGCGTCCAGTCAGGTCTCCTGTATATTAACAGATGTGACCAGATCTGTCTACCTTTTTATATGTGTAAAATGCAAACTATGAGGCTTTCTGCTTGTATTTGGTCATGTAGCAGGAGCACTTCTGCCCACATCATGGGGAAGCAATGTGAAGCCCTAAGAAGGAGCTGTGGATGAATAGGCCATAAATTTGAGGAGCTTTTTTGCAGGCTGCATTCAGTTTTCTGATTGTGGGTTGGACACTTGTGATTAATCTGTAATATCAAGTCTACCAACTGTCTAACAAAATGAAAAATAACAGCTGTAGTCTCTTGAGCTATGTGGCCAGTGCTGCTGTGGTCACCTGTGCTTGTCAGCACGGAGGCAGCTGGGTAAGAGCATTTTTTAGAGCCGTGTTTGTTACTAAAGGGAGACTAGTAGCATATATTCAAATTAATATTAAGTTCCTTTAGCTGTAAAATCCGCAATATGACAACTTGCATGTGAAAAGATCTTAATTCGAATTCTGTTAGACAGAAATCCAAGCCTTGAATGAGTCTGTAATGTTTGGTTGGGGGTGGTGGTTGGCTTTTGGTTATGGTTTGAAATGGTGCTGTGGGAATTTAAGTAGATTGTGATTTCATGGAGCAGATTTGGCTTATCTTTTTCATCCCTGTTTGAACACATACACTGTCAGACTTTACAGTATGATAACTAATTCATTCTAAGTCATAAATGATACCATTGGTAAATTGTTGTACCTTGTAAGCCAGTTATTCCTTAAATGTTAGGGGACATTATCTTTTGGGAGCAATATAAGAATATTTGCTTCACCATGTCCTGGAATTAGAGTAAAAGAGGACAGTATGGGAATGGTGTGCGTTGAGTAGTAGGGAGTTATGCCAAGTTCATCCATAGGGATCAGGCAATTCAAAACGGCTGAAGATCTGGCAACATGCCCTGGAAAAGTGAATCTTCTTTGGAAAACCTACAGAGGCAATATCTTTTTACCTAAAGAATATTGTTTTCTTATTGCAGATGGTAAAGATGGGCAATCCTGAAATTTTAATAGTAATCATAAATATGACATTGATAGTGGTAAAATTCTTCCTGTAGTCGTCTAAGACATCCCCTTCCTCCTGCCCTCTACTCCTTGTGAAACAGAGTGCTTTTATTCCAGGGCTGTTTAAAGGCTGTGCTTTAATACTGTGATGTCCTCTAATTGGTTCTGGTGCCAAAATCCGGACAAACAAACATTTGCTTGAAAGGAAGGAATAAAAAAGAGCTTACGTGCTAGTTTCCAGACAGAGCAGTCCTTTCTGGAAGTTCAGATTTTGTTTTGGAAAATTCAGTTTCCTTGTCCTGTTCATTTCAAGTGTTTGCCTATGCAGTGGCAGTAGGTGAATTTCCCTATTGTTATGGATGATGCAAACTGAGAATTTTGAGGTATCTGTATGCTACATGTGTGTAAGTATGACCATGTAAAACATAGGTTTCTAAAGCTGTATGTGTTGCTGTTTATACAAGAGAACCTAAAAATACTTGTTTGGTTTTCTTTAAAAAAATAATTTCTGTCACTCCCACCTTTAGCTGCATTTGTGAACTCAGTAGTTCTGGAATTTCATTATAAACTTGAGTTAAATAGCAGTGATTATCAAAATCTTACCTGTGAGGTCTTTGAAAGTGGTCTGCAGATGGTCTGGTGAGCTTTATTAACTAATGAAATTGGTAGGGTTGTTGGTTGTATATTTGCAAGTGATTCAGAACGGCAAGCGGGAAATGCTGATATTTCGCATTAAGCTTCTAAAAAAGAAAAGAAAAAAATACAGACATAACGTGTTTCTTACCTGAATGAATGTTGAGGACACTTTATGTTAAAAAAATTTGTTGTATGCTTACTACAACTACAAACTGAAAATTGAAAGATGTGCTATGCTAGGGAAGAACAGAGTGTATATATTATCAGCAGATAATTTTACATATATTTCCACTCTTTTTTCATCTCTAGGTCAATTGCAAAAGAACTTGCTGACTGGCTTATCAGCAACAATGTAGTTGAGCACATTTTTGGACCAAATTTACATGTTGAGGTTTGTATAAAATTCTTATTAGCATAAAGAGTGTGGAGTAACTTCATGTTCTAATAAAACTTTCCTCAATATGTTCTCACTTTGCAGATCATCAAACAGTGCCAAGTGATTCTGAATTTTCTTGCGGCTGAAGGGAGACTTAGTACACAGCATATAGACTGTATTTGGGCTGCTGCACAGGTATGTATAATTTTTTAAATAACTGCAGGATAAAAAAAAGCAAAACAGAAAATGGCAAGCTGATTTTCTTTTATATTTGTAAAGCTGAGTTTCTTATTTTTTCTTGTCTGTCTGAGTGTTTTGCTGAACAAAGTGTTAATAGGTAACCGCCACAATGACTGTTTATTCATTATGTGCAAGAATTCACCTAGGCTTCTTTTGTATAAGAAAAAATATGAAGTCATATAGTGAAGACATAGTGTTTTCACTAAGAATAGGGATGAGTTTTGTAGAGTAGATCTAATATTTTTACTGTTATGTTAAATTGCCTTGCTCCTATATATTGTAGCTTCCACTTCTATTACTCCTGGTGGGAACAATCAGGTGAAAATTGTGGCAGTGAAGTTTAGAGATGTGCTACAGTTCTGGTTTTAAAAACTATAGAAGGCAATGTGATTTGGTTTTTTGCTTGGTAAACCTAGAAACTCTGATAGGCTTTTTTACTTCAGAAAGATATATATGTTTGCTGCTTCTAATGGATTGCTGTGCTTTTCATTTTAAGCTGTGAAATGTTTTATTTAGGGGATTTTAATGCATTAGACATTTTGATTTCCTGTTGTGGAAACTCTTTTGCCATGGTTTCATTCTGCCTTTATTGTTAAAAACAAAACAAGTGAAACAAACAAACAAACAAACCCTACTCAATAAATAAAAACCCCTCAAGGTTTCATCATAATTTTTCCGAAAAATACACTCAAAATGAAGACCAGAAAAATAAAATTTGTATTTTTGAACAGGTATAGAGAACCTACTTTTATGCAAGTTAGAATTTGTAGGGGTTCTTTATAATGTGTTCAGTATTTCTCTGTAGCTTGTTTCAATCAGATACTGCTGTATACACATTCTGAAACCTCTGTAGTCCTTTGTTTTCCTACCATACAGCTGCTGTGTTAATAACTGCTTATTATAACTGCATTCACTCTAATAGAGTCAAACCATTTTCTGTATCGGAGTAATCAATAATTACTTATTTCACACTTCTAAAGCAGCATTTTACCTTTCTTAATGTTTTCACACATACACTAACTCACACTAGTGTTAGACCTGTGGATTTTTTCTGTCTTATATGCTATTTTACAAACTTTTGTGACATTTTTTTTACAGTTCACATGTTCATTTGACATACTACTGATATTTTTAAAATATGTATTTTGAAATAAGTCTTTAAAGAGTATATTTTCCACTTTTTAAACTAACTTTCTGACAAAAACTTACCTTCCCTGAGTTGAAGAAGTTATCTCAAAATGTTTAAATACATCCTTGGATACAACCCACATAATTTGATTCCAGTTTGAATCCTGTGAAAGATGGCCTGTTCCCTGTAAACTGCTGTCAGGAATTTTATTTATGTGCCACAAAGGCAAAACAAAATGCATAAATAAACTGCATATGTGCAGGTGCATATGTGGTAACCAACATTAAGAATGGGTTTTTTCCAGAAGCTTCCTGTAACCATTATTTTTTTTTTTAATCTCAGCATCCTTAAAAACATGATTAAACCTTTGGGTGACTATGAAAAGCAGCATTTTACCTTAAGAGGAAACATCTAGGAGCATTGTCACTTTGATGTGTAAATTGAGTATCTAAACATGTTGTAAGATTTTTTTTTTGACATCCATTACTGGAAAGACAAAAGAATTGTAAATAATCTTAACACAGTTCGCAAAGTTTGTTCTCTCTCAGTCTCAAATTAGCCTGTAATGTTTTTATTTGTATTTACCAGTGCTAGTGGGATAATAATTGGAAATACGATTTCCTTCAGGATTTACCATATACACTAATATTTTAAAAGTTATATTGAAATTAAAATGCAAAATAAACTTCTGGTTCTTCTTTCCAACAAACATTTTAAAATTGGAACTAAAGAAGATGATGTTACATTCGATTTCACTGAACTTTATATGTTTTACAACATAAAAATTAAGTTTAGTCAAAATTGCAAGTTTGGTGTAGCTTGGAGTTGGATAAGTGCTTCCTGAGAATCTGTGTGAAGATGTTGTTTAACTGTGGGAATTTAATCAATACTGAATTTTTTTTACAGTTTATTTTGCTGTTTCTGTTATCTTCTCTGTTTGTAGCTCAAGCATTGCAGTCGTTACATACATGACTTGTTTCCTTCTTTGATCAAAAACTTGGACCCTGTCCCACTTAGACACCTTCTTAACCTTGTCTCAACTCTTCATCCAAGTGCTCACACTGAACAGGTAAAGACAAGGTCAACAGATGCACTGTAACGAGAAAATGAACTATGGTGGCATATTAGACAAGCATTATTGATTTGTCTTTGTCTTTCTGAAGGAGTGCATGTAGAAGTAATAATCACTAATGTGTAAGAGTGGAAACTATATGAGTAAAGTTGTCATGTTTCAAGTAGGCTTTTTCTGACTTCTGAATTAAAATGTTTCTCAGAGATTTTTGAAAACTATGTTAACCAGTCATAGAAGATCTTAACTTTGTGTCTGAGGTTAAATAGTGTTTCATACAATTGGTACCTCCTTTTTTTCTGTTGAGTTTATTTTTGTGAACTGTAACATTGGCATATAGAAGGATTAATGGTGGATCTTTGCATTCCAAAACTACTGCTTCTTAATGGCACTGTTATCTGGATTTGATTATAGACCTTGTATTTGGCATCAATGCTTATAAAAGCCCTGTGGAATAATGCACTAGCAGCTAAGGCTCAGCTGTCGAAACAAAGCTCTTTTGCATCTTTACTGAGTACCAATCTGCCCATGGGAAACAAAAAAGGTATGTAGTTTTCCAGTAGATCTGATAGTTAAATTTTTAATTTTCATAGTTTTCTTGTTGACTTTGAATAAAGAGGATGTATAGAATGTTTTACTCCAAGAATTTTTTTTAAGTGTCACGCTGGCGTATTTTTCAAGCAGAAGTTGAGGATAAAGATGAAAGCATTAAAACTTTGTGAGCGCATTTGGAAAACTTTCCATTTTGGAACAATTCTGTTTGTATATCTATAGTAGTATGTTTTTTTCTTTTTTTTTTCTTTTTTTTTTTTTTTATCTAGAGGATGGTCCATAACTCAGTTAACTATTCTTGTTTTGCTGAACATGTGTGACTTACATAGCTCCATAAAATCTTACAAAAGCTCATATAATTTTTTACCTCGTTTTTGATGTTACATGCAATTTCTGCTTTTTTTTCACTTGACTGTGTGTTTCTCCACAGTCATTACTAAAGGTGCTGCCAAGCCATTTTATTGTAGTTTCCCTTTCTTTTCTTACTGGTGATTTTTATGAGTCATGGACAACTATATGCTGACAAAAAAGATTTTTAGTCACTTATTTTTCCATCCTCCTTTTTTCCTTCAGAAGAAGAGGAGCTCAGAAGAGCAGCCCCTTCACCTTGTAAGTATAGATTTAGAAGTACACCACAATCTGATATGTTTGATGCTACAGTGTTTTTCTACAGCTATCGAATTTTAATAGAAGAAAAACTAGTAAAAGTTAGAAATTGTGTTTTTATGAGAAGTAAAATTAAATTATATTTAGTGTAGAATCTAGGAAACTCCTATAGCTATGCTATATGCTGGCAAGAAGAGGTATCAGAATACAAATGCTCAGTGTTCTAAAATAAATTTTAGTGTTTAGGTACTCAAATTGTTTGAATTGCATCCCTTGTTCAACTAGTTGCAAGGAGGAATGCCAATGAGTTCAAGTTTTGAGGCAGATTTATGTAGTGCTGTTACATTCCAATTAATAGAAATCAAAAACTAACTGGGAAATGTGATTTTGAATTAGGGTCACCAGCAGCAAGCCCTCAAAGCAGCGACAACAGTGACACCCATCAGAGTGGAGGCAGTGATATTGAAATGGAGGAACAGCTTATTAACAGAACTAAACATGTACAACAGCGACTTTCAGATACAGAGGTAAGTGTGTAAATCTTAGCCTGTGAATTTTCTTACTGAGTTGCCTATTATTAGCTCTTTTGGTACTATTATTTCCTGTAGTTGTTTCAAAACCTGAACAGATACATAGCAAATATGCTTAGCTGCAGCAGGGCAGTGGATAGCTAGTATCTACCAGCAGACCTGAGGGAGCTGGGACTGTTCAGCCTGGAGAAGAGGAGGCTGAGGGGAGACCTCATTGCCCTTTACAGCTGTTCGGAGTGTTTTGTCATTGGCAGCCAAATTGAGAAAAAGTAGATGAAAACTTACAGGTTTCACACATTTCCTCATAACTGAAGAATGGTGTTTGAATGATAATGAAGTTGATTATGAATTTTTGGTGGTGTTTTCTTTTTCTACCAGTCTTAAAAATATTAAATAATTCATTTCAGGAATCCATGCAAGGAAGCTCTGATGAGACAGCCAACAGTGGTGAGGATGGCAGTAGTGGTCCTGGTAGTAGCAGTGGCCACAGTGATGGATCCAGTAATGAGGCCAACTCCAGTCACGCAAGCCAGTCTGCTGGAAGCCCTGGCAGTGAGGTTCAGTCTGAAGACATTGCAGATATTGAAGCTCTCAAAGAGGAGGAGGATGAAGAGGAAGAAGATAGGAGTCATAATCCTCAGAAAAGCACTAGGGGTACAGACCTACGAAGCAGGAAACTGGAATCACAAACGGGCATTTGTCTGGGAGATTCACAAGGGGCATCAGAGAGGAGCAGTGCAAATAATGGGGCAGGAAAGGACCATGTTTTTAACACTGACTCTGTGACACCTGTGGAGAATCGAATAAGAATGCTGGGTGCTTGTTCTCATGCTGAAGATGCAGAGCATGATATGACAGGGGACATGAGCACTGCTCACATCTCACAAGGGTCTCAAGATTCTTGTATAACTCACACAGGGGACTTCCTTGGGGAAACTATTGGAAATGAATTATTTAACTGTCGGCAGTTCATTGGGCCACAGCATCACCACCACCACCACCATCACCATGACGGGTAGGTAGCTTGACAATTTTCCCGATCCCGTCTATCCAGAAAAAAAAGTTTAGCAAAATACTCTGTTTGGACATAAATTTGTATGAACATTTTGCTATGGTTCAGGATAATTTTGTCTAACACAGATTATAGTTATCACAGATAGTTCCACAGTAATCTGGTTTGTTAGCATCTGATTACAGTTTTTTGGAAAATTTCATATTGAATAAATAAGACAACATTTAAGAAAATGTTAAAATTATTTAGGAAAATGTTGTATTTAGTTAACATTAAAGAAGTCAACACAACCATCATAATAGTGAGACCTTCAATTTATCTGTAATTGTTTTTCGTATGAACATCTGTTACTCAGATGATTCTTCCTGACTTTAGCTTTAGGAAGATGTCTGCTCACTCGTAGTCTGCCATAAACAACTTTCTTTTCGATATTGTCCGTTCTAATATTGTTCTTTTACAGGCATATGGTTGATGACATGCTAAGTGCAGATGATGTCAGTTGCAGTAGTTCCCAAGTCAGTGCAAAATCAGAGAAAAATATGGCTGATTTTGACGGAGAAGAGTCTGGCTGTGAAGAAGAACTTGTACAGATTAATTCACATGCTGAGCTAACGTCTCATCTTCAGCAGCACCTTCCTAACCTTGCCTCTATCTATCACGAACATCTTAGTCAAGGTAAGAGTGGTAAAAAGGAAATGAAAAACCAGTGTACTTCAGTTTTATATAATTTTGAATTAGTTTCCAATAATCAAAATAATTAAATTACTTTAACCATACATGTGTATTTGCCCAAAGAAACCATGGTGACCACTGATTTTCTCTCCAAGAGGTTAATTATTGTACATTAGATGTAGCTGTTTTTACCCTTTTAAAATTTTTTTCTCCCATTTCTACTGGAGATTTTAATGCAGGTTAAAACTAATAAAGACACTAAAGAGCCTAGCAAATGTGTGGGGTTTTTTTGTTAAAATAAAAAGAAAAGTGATACTGAAATGTGAGATTTTTTCTCTCTGAAGCCTTACATGATTTTTCTTATGGTGTGTGGGTCTTATTGTAATTCTCTAAATTTTTCATCTTAAATGAATTAACCGTAATGGGAAGTACAGAGAATAAATTTGGAAAAGTGAGTTAAAATTTAACTTGATAGGGAGTCTTGCCTTAAAGCGCATTTTATGCTGTTTCGTCTTACACTGCCAAATCTTCTCGTTTACTTCAGGGTACAATTTGAGATGCTACTAAAGCATTTCTCAGGAATTATATCATCTTTCCATATGCTATTATGGTGGCTCTATTTTCTGTTTTATCCTCATTTTAAATAGAATGGAAGGTATAGTTAGTGAAGATTTGACATTTTTCTTTATTGGTCTGGCACAATCAAGTTTGGTATCTTCCAGCAGACAGTAAACCTTTTTCTGAAACACATTTGGATAAGAAATCTCATTTTTTATTTCGCCTTAACATTTCTTGTTATGTGGAACTGAATTATAATTTCAAACTGACATTAAAAATTTGGAAGAGTTTGGGTTTTTTTCTGCACTAAAGAGTTGAATAAACTACTAAAACTTTATAGTTAAAACATGCTGTAAATCAGCATATTTTTTCCAATATTTTCAATAGATACTAAACATCCTACTGAAGATTGAAATTATTGTTTAAACTTAAGGCCTTCAGCTCAGATTATTTTTGACACCTCTAGTCTTGCACATGCAAATAATCACAGTGTTCTGCATGCAATCTAAATTTTCTACTTGACTTTGCTGTTACATGAAAATAGTATCAAATAGTAGATAAATGAATAGTGCCAGCTGTGGCCACACTGTCTATCAGTGTTTATGAAAACATCATGAGTTTTTAAAATTGTGGATTTTGATACTCGGTTGTATAGAAAAAGTTGTGATTGTTTAACTTGTTTTAGTTAGATATGCAGTGTAAGGGGAATTTATTGACATGTGCTTCCCTCTTGCTTTCCAACCAAGGTGGTTGTAAAGTTACCTCCCTTTGGATCACAGCACCACCGAGAGACTTAAAAAATACTTTAATTGCACTATGAATTAGATCTAATTAAATTAAAAAGCAGTTGCACCTGCATCTCCAGTTCCTAAGTACTGTTTTTATTGCACCTTGCCATGAGCCAAAGCCAGTGTAAATATTAGCGTAACTGTCCTGTTAACTTCTTGTATGGTCATAATGTTTTGTTGTCTTTTAAGAACCGCTGTGTAGAAAAGGCTGCAATTGCAATGTTGTTGTATGCACTTCAAAATAGCCAAGTTTAGAAAGAAATGGGGAATAATGTTCAGATTAGATAGTTCCTTCTATTTATTCAATAACGGTCTTTATATTTTGTTCAGGACCAGCAGTTCATAAACATCAATATAATAGCAATGCAGTGACAGACATTAATTTGGATAATGTCTGTAAGAAAGGAAATACCCTTTTGTGGGATCTGGTCCAGGATGAAGATGCAGTAAGTTGAATACCAGAAAATAATATTTTTTAAAAAGAAAAGAAATACATACTGTTTAGTGACCGTTCTTTCTACTTGCTGTAGATTCATCTCTCTGAAGGGTTAATAAATGAAGCAGAGAAGCTACTCTGTTCTTTAGTATGCTGGTTCACTGACCGACAGATTCGAATGAGATTTATTGAAGGCTGCTTAGAAAATTTAGCAAACAACAGGTAACTTAAATTATCTGTTTTTACATTTATATATTTTTGCAACATACAGGAAATCGAAGTTGACCATAACAGTTATTTAACTTTACAGGAAGACAAAAGCAAAAGTATAAAAATAATTGTCAAGGTGTTACGGATGTATCTGATGTCCCATTTTTCTATTCTGTCAGCGTCCTGAATTTCTCATCTTGTTGCATTTGTCTGTTCTCCCTTCTGCTAGAGGTTACTGCCTTCCTACCAGTTGGTAAAATTGAATCCACATATTAGCCAGTTGAGTGCAAGGTCAGGTGCCTTAGCTCAAGCATTTTGAACTGAATATTTAGATTCCATGTGCAAGCGGCTGGGGAACAGACACGTTCTTGTCCACCAAAGAAAAAGTCTGTTGTGGAGTATAGTATCTGTGAAGAAGCAGATGAAAATTCATGTAAAACCTTGACCTCAGATAACTTGTTTTGCTACCAGACTGTGCAGCTTAAAGGCTGGGAAAAGACAAATAAATTTTGTTGATACAACCAATCAACTTCTGGATGTCACCTGCAGGGTTATGTTGTTACTTTTTTCCCAAAAGCTTTTTGTGAGATTAGTTATAAACATATTCAGATATTAATTTATAAAATAAAAATGATGATGCTTATCACTGATACTAAAGTTCAGTTACATGCAGTTTATGAACTTTGTGAATTTTCCTAGATTGTTGTCTTACGATACACAACTCTTTGTGTCTGTAACAAGTTTGAGGCAGATTTATTTCTATGTCATCTGTTTGTAGAAAAACTACACTCCTTTTTAATGAAATTTCAAATTATAAGTATTACAAAACTAAAAAATAAAACATTTATTTTTTAAATTTTAATAATTTTTAATAAGAAAAAATATATGTTTTTGTACTTTTTCTGATAGCTGTGTGTCCAAGCTAGTGCATGTAGAGAATACGGAGTATGTGTAGTTCAGATTCAGAAAACTAATTGGCTGACATAGTGGACATACTTCCAGTGCTTTCTGTTAGCCTGTTTCACTGAACCTGAGCTTCTCAAAGTAATTTTAAAATTGACTATTTTAATTCTCTAACAGACATAGATTGTAGTAATTTCTCTCTCTCCTTTAGATCAGTAGTAGTTTCCCTTCGTCTCCTTCCAAAGCTGTTTGGTACGTTTCAACAATTTGGAAGCAGTTATGATACACACTGGATAACAATGTAAGTAGTTCCCTGTCCCCAGCAGACTAAGCCAACAGAAGTCATGACTTCTAGGGGACTGTTGCCAAGGCTTTCTCCTTTAGCATGGTCCAAATTACTAATGACCTACAGGTATAATCTGTCTTCTGGCCTAGATGTATGAGCTTGTTTTATCATTCAGGCCTAGATTTCTGATGATATACCCAACTATTATAACTGAGGTGAAGTCTAATTCATTTTTTTTAATCTTTCCCCCTGTTTAAATCCCAAAGGACTTGCAGACAGTACCAGACATCCACTAATAGTACTATTGTAAAAGGTTGTATTAACTTAGTATTACCTCATTATGTTCTGATTGTGTATCAAATGCTTCTCACAAATAAAAATAAGGTTTATAAGGAAACCTTTGAAAAGCACAGGTATATGGTGTAGTGTTTCTTACTATAACAAACTATATAATTAGCTGGCCTCAGTACAGAAAACAGACCGCTGGAACTTGGGAAAGATTGCAGTGATTATGAGTATTTTTTCTTAGCTTTTTGACATGGCATTTAAATACGTGCCCAGTTCTGAGTTTTGGCTTAGTCTTTTTTTGAATTAGGGCTTTCAGAACAGTTTTCATGGTCTCAAAAGGGAGTGTTCTTTCAGTCCTATGCCTGAAAATAGGGACATTGTGGAGCCTTTCAGAAAACAAGAAGAGAGTACTGTACTGCAAAATGCTCCTGGATTCATGGTAGATGGAGAACCAAGTGTTTACTTTTGTTTTACGTGTATGCAATTTTCCTTTAATAACTTTCTAATTTCTGTAGCTTTTCTGATATTTTTAAACAAACCATAATACCCTCTGCCCTTTAAATTGACACAGGTGGGCAGAAAAGGAACTTAATATGATGAAACTTTTCTTTGATAATTTGGTACACTACATTCAGGCAGTCAGGGAAGGACGACATAAACATGCATTGTAAGTACACAACTGACTTTGAGTGTTTGATATTTTATGCTTTTAAATGTTTCTTTTCTGCTTTTTTCTGATGTATTCTTATAAGTAGATACTTTCTATAGGGACATTACATGCTTAGGGAGACAAAGGTCTGTAAAAACAGTAACATTGTAAATAGCTTCCCTTTTCTTAAAAAAAACGGGCAACAACTCTCAAGCCATTTTTGTTAGACATGTTGAATATTTATGTACAAATAAAAGACAAAGATTTTCTACATTCAAATAAATTTCAAGTGTTTCATATAAAACTATTCAAGTGTTTTAGTTTTAAAAACTGTTGTCATTAATCTTTGTAGTAGCTCTTTTTCTAATTAACATTATTCTGCACTTTAAATTCTGTATGATTAAAATTAGGTTTATATATTTCTATAGGGACATTACATGCTTAGGGAGACAAAGGTCTGTAAAAACAGTAACATTGTAAATAGCTTCCCTTTTCTTAAAAAAAACGGGCAACAACTCTCAAGCCATTTTTGTTAGACATGTTGAATATTTATGTACAAATAAAAGACAAAGATTTTCTACATTCAAATAAATTTCAAGTGTTTCATATAAAACTATTCAAGTGTTTTAGTTTTTTTTGTTAGACATGTTGAATATTTATGTACAAATAAAAGACAAAGATTTTCTACATTCAAATAAATTTCAAGTGTTTCATATAAAACTATTCAAGTGTTTTAGTTTTAAAAACTGTTGTCATTAATCTTTGTAGTAGCTCTTTTTCTAATTAACATTATTCTGCACTTTCCCGTCTGTATGATTAAAATTAGGTTTATATACACAAGTAATACCATTTTCAGCTTCCCAGTCCTGGAATAATAGACTGTTCCTGTTATGACAGATGTCAAGGTCAATGTGTAAATAGGGACATCCACACTTGAAAAGTGTTGCTGTTTATAGGTCAAATTTTTACTTCATCATGCACCTTGATACAAGCATTGCTCAAGTGAAAAAATAGCTTCAAAAGCTGTTTTAAAGTGGGATAAATTGCTTTAAATTTAGACAAAACAGTATGTTGTTCTGCTCCTTTGACCATTAAGCTTGTACCTTATAAGCAAAAATAAAGTTACTATTTTTATATAAGTTATGAATGTATTTTTATAAAGAGTATGTATCAGCTGGATTGGATATTCAGAGTAGAAATATCAGCATTTTCAAGTTAGGGAAAAAAATATGATCAGATCCTGCAAGGTGCTAATGACAAAAATGTACTTGAATTGGACTATCTGCCAAAAGACCCTATTTGCGCCTCCTCAAAAACCAACAAAAAATATCTTACTTAGTAATGTCTAGTGTGTCCTTCCACTTGTTTGGTTTGGTTCTGTAATGTGTCTAGCTGATGTCTAAACTATATATTGAACTAGAAGTTCAGAAAAAAACTTAGGATTAAGAAGTTTTCATGCTTTTGAGGCATGTATTTGAGTAGGAAAAAAGCTGTGACAGTGAACAATGAAATAAACTTGGGCTTCTGTACAAATTTACATTTTAGATACAGCCACAGTGCAGAAGTTCAGGTTCGTCTTCAATTCCTGACATGTGTGTTTTCAACTCTAGGATCACCAGATCATTTCAGTAAGTATTTGAGGTTACCTTTCAGAGAAGCACCTCATAGTAAGACTCATATAGTTCTTAAGAATCAATGTTAGCTTAAATATAATATTTTAAACATTCAGTTGTAAATAGTCTCTCATAATGTTTCAGAGATTTTATTGGTGAAAGCACAGAATTAATATTGGAGTTTAGTTTCTGTTGAAGTTCTGTGAGAACAAATTTGTGTTCTCTGTGCTTCCGTTTTTCTAAATATAATATTTGTAGAAATTACAGAAATTAAGATAATATATTATGTATTTGTGGCTTTTTATTCATGTCCATAATGTTCCCAGAGGTCTTTTACTGGAGTGAACTATAGGTACATTGTGTTACCAAAAAGGAATATTTATTTACATTTTAATACTGTCATAAATTGGTTTATACTTTTGAGAAACTGTGCATATGCAAAAACCTTTTCACTGTAAAAGGTTGAAAATAGAAATCTGTTGATGTGGCTGATGGAATTCAAAGTTGAATATAATTTTCTGTGTTTTTAGCAATCCTTGGTGGCTTTCTCTGCCATAAGCCCTTGTAAGCTAACAGCTTTTCAGTGTTGTCTCGTAACCAACTCTGCACAGGATTTTGGTTGATTGTATATTGAGGTCATTTATTAAAATGACTGAAGAGAGGAAGCATTTGGGTAGCCTCATTGTAGGTAATCAAAATTGGCATACAGTGCATGGCTGGTCCTTCTTGTCATTACAGCAGAGTACAGGAAGGAATGAGAATACCTGTAGCCAATTAAAAAATAAAAATTTTAATGCCATATTTACAATTCTTGATAGGATAGCCACAATTCTTTTTGAAGAAACTTTCTGAGTTCATGAGTTTTTTGAGATGACTATTTTCAGCCATGGTCTCAATATCCGGCTCAAACCTGGACTCCAGGTTGTGCTTGGTAATTACATATGAACTGAGAAACAACCTGATGTTTGGTGTGAAATCCCAGGTCAGCCCATGATGTAGTAACAAGTGACAGCACTAATGACCAAAACCTATAGCTGATTACCAGCCCAAAAAGGGAAAAAGTGTGTAATTCCTAATAGGTAGGTAGTGCATTTTTCTGTTGTTTCTGCAAATTTATTGTCCCGACAAAATCTGTTCTGGTTTTTCTTGGGTTTTGTAGACTATCACTATATATATAAAAGAGTAGTTAAAAATACTTCCTTAATTTTAGGGCTGAGTTTAGAACAAGTGGACATCCTGTGGCACTGCTTAGTAGAAGATTCTGAATGTTACGATGATGCACTACATTGGTTCTTAAATCAAGTACGAAGTAAAGATCAACATGCTATGGGTATGGAGACATACAAGCACCTTTTTTTGGAAAAGGTATGTAGAAACTCAATTGCAACATTACAATTCTGGTAAAAATATTTATTTCCTTATCAGCACTATTTAACATATTTAAAGTTGTTTCTATGAAAAATACATCTTCAGTAGTCTGGGAGGGCCCCACTTGTCACGCAATGATTTTTCTCTGCTTGGAGGGAAGAGGGAAATGGATTGGCATTAATTCTTTCTACACCAGTATTTACTTGAGTGTTCCTTTGCAAATAGCCTTTGTGTTTTATCTGAAGCTGTGCAGCACTTGAATTTGAAAAAAAAGTCCCCCAAAACTATCCTGTATGATATATAGCTTACCTGAAAAAAAAAAGTCAGTTTTCCTCTTTTCAGGATGGTGTATAAATCTCAATACATCCACTGGAAATATGAACATGCAGCAGTATTTTTTTGCAAGGGGTCCCATCCTTTTCAAAATTGATAGATTGTGCAAAAATTCATGCAGTCTAGTTCTTTTTCAATGTTGCACATGAGTTTTTGAACAGATATGTAGCCTAACAAGTTGTCCTGCTGTTGATAAGTTAAGAAACTAATGTTACAATAATATGTTCCCTCTGCAATGTTACATTCCAAATCAGTGGTAGAAGAGGTTTGTGTAAGCCAATTATAGGTGATTATTTGTATTGTATATAAAATTCAGAATGTATGATCTTTTGCAAGAATAAATTTTAATCGATCTAATACATTTGAATATGATTGCTAATAGTAATGACAGTTTTCTGTGACAGTAAAATTAATACCTCATTGTTTCATCCTTGATTTTTTTTTTTCCAATACTAAAATGCATTCATTTTATTCAGATGCCACAACTGAAACCTGAAACTATTAGTATGACTGGCCTAAACCTCTTTCAGCATTTGTGCAATTTGGCAAGGTTGGCTACCAGTGCATATGATGGTGGTTCAAACTCAGAGGTAAGCCTTAATTCTGTGCTTATGATTTTCCTCTTTCTGAGGGAAGGGGAAAGTTAAATTACCTACCTGCAGTGACATATTTCACGAGAACTTACTGGCTTCAATATTCTTTACTGGTTTGAGATAATAATGCCACAGCCCATAGTGGTGAGGTCTGTACAGATTACTGCCTTGAGGAGAGCCCTGGAAGCTCAAGACTCACAAGTTCTAAATATGGGACAGTGAAATGGAAGTAAATTACTCCAGTGATCCCGACCTTCCCTTGTGGCTTTGGTCTCTATAGGTAGAAAATCACAAAGAAGGTGATGCCTCTTGCCTGCAGTTTATAATAGCATAACTGAAATGTCTTCACTCTTGTGTTTGTAACATTTATAAGTAAGAAGATTCAGATGACATTCTACTAGGCATCTTTAATTTTGAGTAGAAATCTGTAGTAAAATGTGTCTCTGTTACGTATGATGTGCATTAGAAGTTTTTCTTGTGTTTTTTATACACAGAAACTATCTTAGAAATAAAACTTCCAGGTAGGATATTTTTCTGTGAGTTTATTTGAGGTGATGTTTTATTAAAATTTCTGTTCTTGCAATGAATATCAATAATAGATATGTGTTTAAAAGTATTCCCTTTTGTAAAAAAATGAAATGTCACTCCTTTGAATTTTAACCAGTTCTTCTTATGCTTCAAAATGTGAAAATATTTATATGAAAGTTAAGATTTTATGGTAATTAATGTGAGCAGTGATGAGGGCCCAAGCAGAGGACCAACAGAGGTAATTTTATGTCTCAAGCCAGAAAAGCATTGCTCCCAGTAAGATCATGAGGCAATGTTCTGTTTGTGTGTTTCTTTTCCTTTTGTCAAAACAGTTGTGTGGCATGGACCAATTCTGGGGCATTGCTTTAAGAGCACAGTCTGGTGATGTCAGTCGAGCAGCTATCCAGTATATCAACTCTTACTATATCAATGGTATGAATTTTCCATTTTATTTTTGTTTTGCATTTAAAATGTTGTAAAGAATGTCTAGTGTTAGCCTCTTTTTTTTATTCTTAGTATTAAAATGCATGGTGTCAAAGTTGTGCTTATATGGTTTACTTTAACTGATGTTATAGGTAAAACTGGTCTTGAAAAAGAACAGGAATTTATTACCAAGTGTATGGAGAGTCTGATGATAGCTTCTAGTAACCTTGAGCAAGATTCTCATTCAAGTCTGACCATTATTGAAAGAGGACTCTTAATGCTGAAGACACACCTTGAAGCTTTTAGGAGAAGGTAAGTAGCTCCATTGATGTATTTGGATGCTGAATTTGCTTATATTGCTCCAATCGTATTGATGAATGGGTTACGAGTTATTTTAAAGTAATAGTTTCTTTGTTTTTCTTTGTGTAAAGTAAGGACAGTTGTGGATAAATTCAAAAAGTAATATATCAGATTTAAGCAGTTATGAGAGTTGTCCCTTCTCCTTGTATTAAAGATGTACGGGCGTGGTTCATGTTCCCCCATCCTTCACCAAATAAACTTCTTCAAAGTTACTTTATTTTTGTTTGAAAAACAATGAATCAATATCCATAACCTCCTCTTTTTAAAAAACATTAAACGAAGCTCCAAGTTTGTTTTTCATAGTTTATTAAACATTTCTGTTAAATAGGTTTTGACAGAAATACTTCTTCAATGTTTTTACCTGCTTCTTAAGGTTTGCATATCATCTGAGACAGTGGCAGATTGAAGGCACTGGTATAAGCAGTCACTTGAAAGCCTTGAGTGACAAACAGTCCTTGCCATTAAGAATTGTATGTCAGCCAGCTGGACTTCCTGACAAGGTAAGTTAAAAGCCCTTTTCCAAATAAGTACATCCCACATGGCTAAATTTCAGTAAGTTCGTTGTGTGCTTTGAAAAATAAAATGTGTGTCATCTTTCAGATGACTATAGAAATGTATCCAAGTGATCAGGTGGCTGATCTACGGGCAGAAGTCACCCACTGGTATGAAAATTTGCAGAAGGAGCAGATAAATCAACAAGCACAGCTGCAGGAGTTTGGTCAAAGCAGCCGCAAAGGGGATTTCCCTGGTAAGCGCTAGTGCTCATACCTTTTGTTTTTTTCCCTTACAAACTTTCATCTGTTTAGAGCTTACAGGATTGCTTTTTTTTTCTTTCCCCAGATATCCTAAATAAGCAAGCACTATGATTTATTTTCTTCTACCTGTAATTCTAGGCACCACCTTAGCTTGAATTAATAGCATGGTTTCTTAAGTGCTACCGTTTATTCAAAATAGCAAAGACAATGTAGAAGGGTCCTTAGCTCTAGCCAAGCTCCAAGACTTCCCCTACAGTATTTTTCTTCTCGTTGTTTTAATTATGTTGTTTTCTGTAATATGAAAATTCTGTTACATAGAACCTTCCTCAGTGTTTTGTGAAATGCATACATTTCTGGCTCTACCCTTCATTCACAATTTGAAGTCATAAATCATAATTTATATCCTACATATATGTATTCCAGTCAAGTGTAAGATTTTTGCTATTCCTGCCACTGCTTTATAATTTATGATCATCCTGTAGCAAAAATGATTATTCTTCTTTTGTTACTCTTAATTTCAAGTATCACCTTGCTCCTGAAGTGATCATTGCTTGCTTACAGAGTGATGAATATGCATCCTGTTCTTCTCTTTACTGATGTGTTTGTGAGCAAATGTTTCTAAATCCTACTTATGCTATCTATAGCATTCTTGTTAGAAAACAAAATGTTTTCTGAATTATCTCTGTGTTCTTTTTATTTCTCAATATGAGCCAGGAGTTAGCATGCAATGCTTATTATCTGAAAAATTTCCAACACCACTGACCATTATTGTATATGTTACATGAACCTGACTTAGTTTTCATATCCTAGTTTAACAACTTTTGAAAAAAATGTTCTAATGAGACACACTGTCAGTAAACCAGAGAGTCTTAATTACCTTCTTTTTGAAATCCTTTTCCAGCCACCCATCAGAAACTGTTTTAATGAAGAAGCTATCTTGTTTTCCACCAAGTAGAGCCACACAGCAGAATTCTTTATTTTTGTTTTAGCGGGGGTTTTAGGAATATGATTCAGAAAATTCAGAATTGCAGTTCCACAGCAGGTGCAGTTCAGTCATGTTACATATGTACACTCTTTTGTTTTGTAGAATGTCTGTGCTGATATCCATAATTTTGTACATTTTTTGTGGATTTAATTTTTTCTCTGTTTATTGCACTAATTCATAGCATACCCTAACTGTGAGATACTGGAGAACCATAACAACTCTATCTGTCTGTTCATAAACCCAGTGTCCTTTGCTAGGTTTAAAACCTGTATTAAAGCCTCTAAGTGATTTGTCTTGTAATTGGTATCTGTGTTGGCTGGTATTTGTGAATTTCAATCCATGACAACTCATCTTTGTGCACTGGAATGGTTGGTTAGAACTGTTTGAGTGCTCTGAGCTATAAAGTCATTGTCCATTGTGATTCTTGATTACTGCTTGATTTTCTGTGCCAAATGAAATTAAATTCTTAGTCTTTGAATTGTTTAGATTTCTTGTTCAATGTTGAGAATTCTTTGAAGGCTGTTCTCGGTTTTTCCTTCCTTAAGCATGTGACATCTCCAGTTCCAACTTGTATTTAAGATTAATCATTGCTGCTTTGCTGACTATCACAGGTGTATGATACAGAGGGGTTTTATTGATGATCACAATAGTTTTCCATCATCCTTCTCTGGCATAGCGTAATTTACTACAAAATAAGGAAGGCGTGTTTTAATCTGTATTGTGAACACTTTTCATTACAGGATTGGGTGAACTGTTACTGAAGAGGTTATTTCTGAATATATGCAAGTAAATTTAAGTTAATGTAATAACCAGTTTTCATAAGAAAATTGCTTTAAGGTTTTGTCTCATTATAATTTCTACTGAAGGGTGTACTATTGAAAATAAGTCATGTTGCTTTCATTAGGAAATGAAACTATTATTCCAGAAATTTACTGAAACATGTTTTTATCCTAGGTGGTCTCATGGGACCTGTAAGAATGATTTCATCTGGGCATGAACTGACAACTGATTATGATGAAAAAACACTTCATGAATTAGGTTTTAAGGATATGCAGGTACTACCATCATATAGATAGCAGTCACTGGAAGAGATTGGTTGATATGTTGCTTTTGTCTTGTGCAGCTTATACATGGAGTGGTGGTAGTGGAAGATACACTTTTCTTTGGAAGCATCCTATAGTTTTCTGAAACTAGTTCTTTCATTCTATCCAGTGTGTACCTCTTGTAAGCTCAAACTAATGCTTTGGTCCTTGCTGCTGTCAGTCTTTAATATTTTAAAAGCCTAATTCTAGTTATGTTAGCAGATGTGAAAATCAAGGAATAAAATTTTTTAAATCAAGTTTTTTCATTCATCAAGGAAAAAAGAGACCAGTGAAAAAAAGAATCAAATGTCCACATTTTGTGTGAATTGTTGAACACACACTGATTCCATAGTAGCGGTGACTCCATTTACAGGTTGAACCATTTTTTAATGCTCACCTGTAATTTTTTATTTCAATTTGGAGTTCTTGTTTGAGTGGTCTACTCGTAAGTTTGCTGAAGTCAACAGAATGGAATAGCCTAACTATTTGTATAAGGCTTGCATGCGCAGTTGCTGTCTGCTACCAATTGTAGCAGTTAGTCCACCTTGACTCTTGCAGTTCCAAATAGGATGATCTGTTGGACTACGTCTTTGGTTGTTTGTTAATTTTTTGGCTAAATGAATTGGGTTAATTAAAAAACTTAACCAGTTTTAATATCTATTTATTTATTTATTCATTATTATTATAAATTATTTTACAGAATTGAACTGTGGTGCAATCAGATTAATCCTTTTGTTTGCAGAGCTTGAAGCAGCAGTAGCATTCAGTCTTAATGGCTGGGTTTGATCAGTATGTCACAACATGGTTATGCCAACCACACTGCTATTTGTGTTGCTGCACCCTTGCTAGCATTCTTCAGGTCCTTGGAAACAGTAGCGTATGCAACTGCAGTGTAAATGCCTTCAGTGAATGCAAAACCAAGCTTTAATTATGGAGTTGCTCGAAACGCTGCTTGATAAAGACTTGACAACAAAGATATTGATGTGTCTTTAAGCTCTTAGTTCTGATCTGTTTTAAAACCTTCTGTGGTTTTAGCATATGAATTTTTAAACTTGTCTCTCCTCCTTGTCATTTCTCTTTGTTTCAGATGGTGTTTGTATCCTTGGGTGCACCAAGGAGAGAACGTAAAGGTGAAGGTGTTCAGCTTCCAGCATCCTGCCTGCCTCCTCCTCAGAAAGACAACATTCCAATGCTATTACTCCTGCAAGAACCTCATCTTACTACCCTTTTTGATTTGTTAGAGATGCTTGCCTCTTTTAAGCCTCCTTCTGGAGAAGTAGCTATGGAAGATAGTGAGGTACAGTAATTTTATTAGAATAATTACATTTAAGTCTTATTTAATTGGATCTATTTTTGCTGTGTAGTTTGTTTCTTGTGTAGTCTATCCAGTTGCTAGATACGTTTATTGTCTGTATATTCACATTTCACATGTGGTATAATCATAATCAGCCTAACCTTGGTACCAGGAAAGATAATGGAGAGGCTCATATTGAGCAAGTTCACACAGCAAGTGCAAGGCAGTCAGGAGATCTGGACCAGCCAGCATTGGTTTATGAAAGGAAGGTCTTGCTTGACCAACCTCATCTCTTTCTATGATAATGTGACCCACCTGTTGGATGAGGAGAGGGCTGTGGATGTTGTCTGCCTGGACTTTTGTAAGACCTTTGACACCATTTCCCACAGCATTCTCCTGGAGAAGCTGGCGAATCATGGCATAAACAAGCCTACTCTTTACTGGGTAAAAAACTGGCTGGATGGCTGGGTCCAGAGAGTTGTGGTAAACTTGGTCACTAGTGATGTCCCCTCAGGGCTCAGTTTTGGGGCCAGTCTTACTCAATATCTTTTTTAATGCTCTGGATGAGGGGGTTGATCTGGAAGGCTCTGCAGAGGAACTTGGACAGGCTGGATCGATGTGCCGAAGCCAGCTGTATGAGGTTGAACAAGGCCAAGAGCCAGGTCCTGCATTTTGGTCACAATAACCCCAGGCAATGCTACAGGCTTGGGGAAGAGTGGCTGGAAAGCTGCTCAGAGGAAAAGAACTTTGGGCTGCTGGTTGACAGCCAGATGAACATGAGAAAAGCAGTGTGCCCAGGTGGCCAAGAAGGCCAGTAGTTTCCTGGCCTGCATCAGGAATAGTGTGGCCAGCAGGAGTAGGGAGGTGATCCTGCCCCTGTACCTCGTCCTTGGTGAGGCCACACTTGGAGTACTGTGTCCAGTTTTGGGCCCCTCACTGTAAGAAGGACATTGAGGTGCTGGAGTGTGTCCAGAGAAGAGCTACGAAGCTGGTGAAGGGTGTAGAGAGCAAGTCATACGAGGAGTTGCTGAGGGAACTAGGGATGTTTAGTTTGGAGAAGAGGAGGCTGAGGGGAGACCTCATTGCTCTCTACAGCTGCCTAAAAGGAGGTTGTAGGGAGATGGGAGTTGGCCTCTTCTCCCAAGTGAATAATGACAGGACCAGAGGAAGTAGCCTGAAGTTGTGGCAGGAAAGGTTCAGATTGGAACAGGCTGCCCAGGGAGGTGGCTGAGTCACCATCCTTGGAGGTATTCAAGGAACATGTAGATTTGGTACTTCAGGACCTGCTCTAGTGGCTGAGGTTGTGGGGGGGTGTTTTGTGGATATTATTTGGTGTAGTGTGTGTGTGGTGTTTGTGTGGGTTTTTTGTGTGTTTTTGTGCTTGTTGGTTTTTGTTTTGTTTTCTTTGTTGATTTGTATGTTTCTTTTGTGATGGTTGGACTCAGTGATCTCAGAGGTCCTTTCCGACCATGACTATTCTGTGATCCTGTGGTTATAATGATTTTTTCGATTTTCTTAACTTCATTGCTCTGATGTATTTTTAATGTTATGTAGAAGCTATGAAAAAATAATTCTTAGGAGAGAATATTGAGTATTTAAATAGGTGCGGTGATTAATATTGTGAATTGGCTTGAAGAAAAGTTTGTAAAGGTTTTATTGCAAAAACTCAAGTTTTGTCATATATGCCATCATTAGCTTGTGAGAAATTAAATAACCACTAGTATATATTATATAGTCATTATAGTCAAACGTGTAGTCTATTTTAAAATTTTATTTACACTCAAATATTTCAAAATACATACAAATATTTCAAAATACAGAATTTAGAACTTAGTTTTTCACAGGATCAGTGAGACTTTAACAATCATGTTCTATTTATAAATTTACAGTAGACAGGAAATAGCTTCTCAATTAAGAATACATTTTTGGATTTTAAATCTTAGTAAGGTTATTTTCACAATTCACAGTAAGAATGATTGTTTTATGGTTTGTTAGAGTGCAAGATGTGAAGAACTCCATCTCCATGCAGAAAACTTATCCAGACGTGTGTGGGAACTGCTAATGCTTCTGCCAACGTGCCCTAATATGTTGCAGGCATTCCAGAATATTTCAGATGAGCAGGTAAACAAAGAGTGCTTGTTTTACGTGTTTATCTTTACTGGCATGGATGTTTAATTTCCCAATGAAATTTTCAGTTGAGTTTTCTCCAGATAGGAATGTGAAATAGTATGTAAAGAATGCAGATTCAGAAGTAAACCTAACAAACCTAATAATTCTTATGAAATTAAACTGAACAGATGTCAGTTCAGTTCCTGAAGTTTACTTTTATGATTTTTTTAAATTATTTCATAATTGAAAACAATAGTCAATACTAATTGTCACAATCCTGTGGTTTGAATTAAAACAGCAGTGTGTTCGTCTGCAGCCTTGCTTTATTACTGTGACTGTTGTGATAGCACTCCTTTTGTACTCTTCTATAATTCCTGAACATAGGTACTTACCTAGTTTTTTCCTTACCCTATAGATTAAAATTTTGCCTCTTTTAAAGTTGTTGAAATTACATATTAACAGATACTATGGTTCTTTATGGACACATGCATTGAAGTTTTGCTAGAAGTTAAAATTTAGAATATAACATTTGGCTTCATCTTCTTTAAATATGTCTGTACTTGAATAATGTCAAACATTTACTCAAATTTCATTGTTGAATTCACATTATTCAAATTGTTAACTGTATATAGAAATCTGCTTGAAATTGTCTAATTTCAAATGACAGGTGAAATTAAAAACCAAATAATTTCTTCATGTCACTTGAAAAATCCCTCTCCTTGCATTTTTTTAGATAGATCGGCATTGCATATAATTCTGTTAATTTTTTTTTTTGTCTTTTTTGTTTTTTAAGGGCAATGATGGCTTTAGCTGGAAGGATCTTCTACGAATAAAAAGTGCCCATAAACTTTTGTATGCCCTAGAAATTATTGAAGCTTTAGGAAAGCCAAACAGAAGAATAAGACGTGAATCTACGGTAACAAAGTTTCTTGCACAGAACACTTCTTTCTCTTTGAACCAAAATATATGTTGATGAATTATTTTGTAGTATTTGAATTCTTTAACTTTTTACAATGAATTGTTTTTGTTTATCTTTAGGGAAGTTATAGTGACCTTTACCCAGACTCCGATGATTCAAGTGAAGATCAAATAGAAAATAGTAAAAACACATGGAGCTGCAAGGTTTGATTTTCCTACAGTATTCTGATACCTAATAGAATTTTCCAAAAAACATAGAAAATGAAAACCCATTAAAAACATTATTTATTCTAAATTTAGGTAAAATATTTTAATTTTTTTCTATGTTATTTTGCCTGTGTTTTTTTCACAGTTGTGTACAAATATTTATTTTGTTTTTTGTAAAATATTCAGCAGAATAGATTATCAGATTTAAAAAAAAAAATATTTATAAAACTTACACTGATATCTAATTGAACTTAGTAATATATCTGTATTTGCTTTTTCTCACATCGATTCCATAATATGCTTGCAGTTTGTTGCTGCTGGAGGGCTCCAACAGTTACTAGAAATTTTCAATTCTGGAATCTTAGAGCCAAAAGAACAGGAATCATGGACTGTGGTAGGTGCTTATTCATCCTTTTTCTCCAGAATGACATAAGTCTCATTTGTAAAGACTTCCATTACTTTTAGCCTTTGTTACAGTTACTTTCTCTGTAGTAAGTAAAAAAAATTAATTCTATAATTGAAGCCACCAGAGTTAACCTGTTTAATTAGAGTTAATTGTTCTCTTTTATTTTTAATTCTATGGCATTTAATTAAAATATCTCTGAGTCATATGTACACCAGAAGAAGTAAATGAGCAATCATACACATGTATGTATAAAACTGATGACACTGAAATGCTAAGAAGACAGATATACTTTTTATTAGAAGTTTGGTATTTTTAACTGATTTTGATGTATTTTTTCTAAAATATTTTCAATATTAGAAACAAATTGTCATTGTTTCTCTTTGGTATATAAACAGAACTTGGTATGATGGCTTTTATTGGTCTGTCCAAAAAGCATGCACAGCACTGCAGAAGTAGTAACAGGTTTTGCAATGAAGTACCTTAGTCAGAGTCCTGACTTAGACAGGGTCTTGTACACTTACATGTATGGGTACTGGGTAGCTGACCTACTTCATGTATTGCTGGGACATGCTGCTCTATTTTTGGTTAATTTTATTCTCATAATGCGCCTTGTGCTGGTGGAGCTGAGCAGGTACTACGTTTGGCCACACAGCTGAGAGCCAAGATCTGAAGATCTTGATCCCAGGGCGTTACTAAATGGGTCAGTGGTTTTCGTCTAACACGAGATGCTACAATATGAAATGGTATTTTTAAAGTAGTATCTATTGTCTCTGCATGGTTAAATATATTCAATTCAAAAGCACTTCTCTATACCATACCCTGTGGTAGAGTTGAATATAATGCAGGAAAGGGTCTTGCCTGTAGAGCTTAACTCCTCTGTATTATTTCATGCACTCAATAGTACAAAATGCAAATGTCCTTATTATAAGTAGTAACTTTTTTTTAAGTAACCTTCCTTTTTATTGTATATTCTGAGGTTTTGCCAGTTAGAATTCTAGCTGTTTATCCTTTTTACTCAAGCTTTGAATTTCTAATTCTATAACAAGCATGGAACTCTTAGTAAAATAAAATCCCTGAAAAAGGAAGATTTATTTTCCTCTTGTTTACAGTGGCAGCTAGACTGTCTCGCTTGCTTGCTGAAGCTGATATGCCAGTTTGCAGTTGATCCTTCAGATTTGGATTTAGCTTACCATGATGTGTTTGCCTGGTCTGGTGTAGCAGAGAGCCACAGAAAAAGAACATGGCCAGGCAAATCAAGGAAGACTGCAAGTGACCATGCCAAGGGCCTTCATATACCTCGTTTAACAGAGGTAAGATATAAACAGTGTGTCCCTTTTGTAAACTGTGGAAAAATTAGACCTTTGTTGTGTGAAGCCTTTATTTTGGTAATAAAATAATTAGTGAAAAAGCACTCATATTAATGTATATCTTACATGTTACTCTCCTTTTCATAAGTATTTCAGTTGCTTTAAAGCTGACAGTTTTGAAAGTTGGAACCAAAAGTTTTTAGGTGATTGATGAGCACATGAATAGGAAATCCTCTACTGCTTTCTTTTATAATAACCTGTTGCATAGGCTCTCCTGGTCCTCACTGAATCCATTTTAGATTTATTTAGTAAACACTAAAATAACTTGGTTAGGATAGAATATCTAGCTGTCCATCCATTGTCCATCCATCCTTATTTAGGAAAGGCTATCTGAATGAGTGTACGCTAAATGTACCTAAGCCTGTAAACCTTGCTATGAAATTTCTGCATGCTAATTTCCTAATGTAGACCAAGCTTGATATCTCATCAGTATTATTTTGGCATAAGAGATAAGTTTCCAGGTAAATCGTGTGCTTTGGGCACAGGATCAGCTATGATTGCTGAAAAGTGTAGATCTGAGCTGTGGGCTGGAGCCAAACTTCTCATTTGTCATTGTTATACATTGAAAGACCTTAACTAGTCTGTAAGTATTACAGTATTACAGTTTTTGACAAAACAGATCCTTAAATTGCCAGAGCTACAATGATACAGAGAAATTATCAAACGTATTAATTTTTTTAACTGCCTGTGTGTAAATGCTGCTACCAGTTTCTATAACTGGTTTGAAATTTTTAGTTGTCAATTGATTATTTTTTATTGCAGAGGATTTGCTATCTAAGTATTTTTAAGGACTTTGGTCAGACTTTGATTAAAAAAATTCTTTATAAGCTGTCAGGACCTCTAAAAATAAATAATAAAGTAAACATATAGTCAATAAAATGTGTTAATCACAAGAGACAGATGAATTTTACATATCCAGCCTCATCCTCAACCCTGTCTCCTCAAGCCTATGATTTTTAAAAGGAAGTGAATAGTCTATGCTTTTAAAAAAAATACCATTTTTTTACTAAACGGATTGATTAAATTGTTGAGTTTTCTATTCAGTTAAATTGTCTTTCTTAAAGAAATAGAATGAAATTTTAGCACCTAGACTTAGTGAAACACAGGATTTTAGATCTGCTTTAATAAAAAAGGAATAGAAGCTTTAACTATGGAGTTGCTATGACTTGTCTTTTGCTCCCTCTGCACAGGTGGGTTTGTTTTAGATTCACAGAGTGTGTATAATTTAAAAACAGATCAAAAAAGCTTGTTGTTATATTAACTGTTTTTGTTTTTTGTTTTTTTTCTTTTGACTTCAATTTTTAAAGGTGTTTCTTGTACTTGTCCAGGGAACCAGTTTGATTCAGCGACTTATGTCAGTTGCTTATACATATGACAACTTGGCACCTAGGTACAATATCTTTTTATTTTTGTAATAAAGCTAATCAAGTGTGCACATTTTCATCACTGCTTTTAGTAACGTAAATAGCTCTTCTAGTTCAAGTCCTCATTAACACCCATATCAGAAATATAAGTCTATAGGCATTAGACTGGCTTTTCTTAGTCACCTCTTCTGGTAGTTATCCTACCCTTATAGGAGGAGTGAGAGAGAGGGTAGGGTGTAAGACATGGAGACGTAACATACACACAGTATGCTCTCATAAATTCTCATGTGAAAACTATTTCTTAGTGATGTCTGTAGGAATTAGCATTCTCAATTTCAAGGCAACGTAAAGGAAATTAAAATAAATCATTTTTTAAGCTGCTTAGTCATCTAGGTTCTGACTTACCTTTCCCATCCTAATAACATTAGTTTATTATGGCTGAAATTGCCTTTACAGTTTTAGTGTGTGCATCTACTGAAGGTAAAGTTTTACCTTCAGAAGCAGGCTATTAGAGTTTTTTTATTCTTTCTGCTTTTTCTCCTAAGAAAAGCAATTCTGTGTAAAACTATCCTGACAGAGTCAGGCTAATGGTGGAGAGGTCAGGGTTTTTTGCTGCATTTGATATAGAATGACTTGATTCCAAGTAAGAGATAGTGTGTTTTACTAAATTTTTCAAAGATTCCTAAAGACATTCACAGCATTTCCAGCCAAATCTGCAAGTGTGCCTAACTTCGACTTCTAGTTGAGTTGCAGGATAATTTTAGACATATACAGTATGGTTTTGGTGTCATCACCTTTTATTGCAAGTTATAAAAATGTATATAAATTAATACAAACATAGAAAAATGGTCTCAAGTTTTCAAATGTTTGTTAGAAGTTCTGTTCTTAATGAAGAATACTAGTGTTCTTCTGGGTAGGTCAGTTGTTAGTTCCATTTTATGTCTTCTCTTTTTTTGGATAAATAAAGGGGTTGTGGGTATTTTTTCTTGACTTCTTATCTTGTAGTCAGTAAAGCTTTAAGGGGATGACTTTAAGATTTTAATAGTTTTATTATTGTTGCTAATTTTGAATACTGCAAGAAGATAATTATTTTGAGATTAAAATTTTAGTTTTCTTAGTGAGTACTTGAGATTAGCTGGTTTGTTACTTGTGTGTACTTGTATTTCTAAGTGCTAATCTGTTACCTTCTGTGATAAAGTTCAAATGGCTTTATCTTCTTCCTGTTCAGGGTGTTGAAAGCACAGTCTGATCACAGATCAAGACATGAAGGTTAGTGCTGCAAAGTAACCACATGTTATGAATGAATAGTAATGAAAACATATTGCTGATAACAAGTTACATGTTTGATTTATTCCACAATTAGAATGCTATAAAATTGAGTTCCTTGGTATTGTTAGGGCTGTTACAGTCTAGGTAGGAAAACACAGAGAGGCTCTCCTTCTCTAGAAATTGTTTTATATTAGTTGAAATTTTGTACTATAGCAGCCTTCATCTCCAGAAGATCTCGATTTGGTAGGAAAACCAGCTGTTCTTATCTTCCAAAGACCACCATATATAACACCATAACAAAGTCACTAACAGTCACCTTTATTCTGATTTACAGAAATCATTCTGGGCCCAGAATTCCTTGGATCTCCCCTATCTATCCTTCTTGTGGAGGTTTCTTAAGGTTTAAATTACCTGTGTCAGATTAAGTCTGTATCAAAGTAATTGTCAAAAGTACAGCACAGGCATTCATAAAAGAGGTATCCCCTCCTAGGCATACATGTTGCCTTCACAGAATCACTGAATGGTTTGGGTTGGAAGGGACCTTAAAAGATCATCTGGATCCAACCCCACTGCATTGGCAGGGATATCTGTCATTAGACCAAGTTGTTCAGAGCCCCGTCCAGGCTGGCCTTGAACACTTCCTAGGCAACCTGTTCCAGTGTTTCACCACCCTCATAAGAATTTCCTCCTAATGTTTAAGGGAAAGGAGGGGAAAGCAAGGGCAAGGAAGGTCAATGAAAGGAGAGGAGGGGGAAGGGGGCAAGGAAAGGGAAAGGAGGGGAAACATGGGCTCAATTACACCTGTTTCACAGGTGCAGAAGGAAAGATGACTGAGGGGACCTGAGCAGTGCCATCAGGCAGCAGGGGTAGGAAAAGGGACACAAGCAGCAACATCTGTCTCTTGTTTCTCAACAAGCAACACTAATGTTGGACAGGGGTAACGTGCTGAGAGACAACTTTTGCAGAAACATCTTCTACAGCCACCTTCTGCATTTTAGAGAGCACTTCCATGTGCATTCAAGAGGGGCTTTGAAGAAACTAGTTCTTTGGATGTAAGAACTAGAATGCATTCTATTTGCTAAGCTAGCTGATCTCCATACAAATTTCTACATTGTTATGTAGAAATTATAGCATATTTAAAATCTTAAATGAGAGCCTTGCAAATTGTTAGAGCACTGCTCCAAGTCCAGCAAGGAAGAAACATGCCTGAATGACATGTCTGAGATCATAAAATAGGAAGTGTGTATTTCAGTGACTTGTGGAAAAGAAAAGTCTAAATCCTTGGGCCTGTCAAAAGCACACCCCTAAATTTATAAGACAATACTTTTCATGCAAAGATACCAAAGAGCTGAAGGCAACAAGTCTGGAAACCCTGGCCCCGATTTTTAAAAGATGTTTAAGTGCCTGAAATCCATACAAAACTGAAAACTCAAAAGGATTCTTGTTTAACCTTTTGATTAATGTCTGTGTGATTGAGTTCTCAGTAAATGCAAGGTAATACATAGTATCACCAACTGAAGTATGACTTTTAGCTGATAAGAAGAAAGGAACAGGTATATTAGTTAGTCCAGGGAAATGTTAATGTTTAGACATAGTGCAAGCCATTAGCGAAGTACTAGCTCACAGCAAGAGGTGCAGGAAAGGATTGTGCCCCAGCTCAGTAATAGAGCAATCTAATTCAGTTGCCATCAGTAGTACAATGGTTAGTATTTAGGAAGCATATTGGTAAAATTCTGAGTTGACCTAGTACTTAATATGCTAGTAAGGATTTAGTCTTGTATCTTAGTGTGACTAAAATAGATGTCATAGGTGCTAGAACTGTGCTATTCTTCAATCTAAAAGGTGTCTTCTGTTAGTTACAGTGTGATTTACTCTTGTCTCATTTTATTTCAGTCACTCATTATTCAATGTGGCTCTTGGTGAGTTGGGCTCACTGCTGTTCCTTGGTGAAGTCCAGTCTGGCGGACAGTGATTATCTGCAAGACTGGCTAAAGAAACTTACCCTTCTTATTCCAGAGGTATGCTGAAGAACAGCTTATTGCATTACTAATTAGTGCGTAATATGGAGCAAGATTAACTTTGGTTTCAAGCTGCCATTAAATTCAAAACATGTAGTTTTCTGCTAAACGTAGGCAGGATCTGACTAAACTACTTACAGTCCTGTTGAAGAAGGAATAATTTTAAGTTAAAATACCATGTAAGATGGCACATTTGTGGTTGATTGCAAAACAGTTAATAAACTCTCGTCTTTGTTCTTTGCTTCTGTTTGAAGGCAATTTTTTCATTGTAATTTGTTGAAATTTCTGGGTGATGTCCTCTAATGTGGTATTAGTCTACATATACTTCACCCATGATTCTTTTCAGCTCTGCTTTTTATCATAGAATGAAGTGAATGAGAGTTGGTCCAATAATATTTGTCATTACCCAATGCTTAGCTTTAAGTGATTTTTTTTTTCCTTGTGTGAGGGAAGTTTGAAAATTGCATAAAGATATATGCATAGTAGAAAATTTTTGTATTTACTAGTGATTGCTTAAAGGTAGAGTATGGACATGATGTGGTGATTATTATCTTTTGCTTTAGTAATCAAGCACAGAAAAAGCTTACATGCTGACTCCATTTAAAAACCCTGGAAAAGAAAGAGTGCAAAGTTCCAAAGCTGGATTAGAGATAGTTATGTGGATATTTTTCTTAAGAAAAGAAAAAAAAGAAAGAAGGAAATCTTTCTTCTAGTGAAATTAAACAAATTAACCATATAGTTAGCAATGAGTAAGTGTAAGTTTCAGCATCACTTAGATTTCCCTAATTTGCGCAGATTTCACTAACCGCCTGTAATCTTTACTGTAGGAATACGTAACTAAGGGGGCAGGGGATACAGATAAATCACCTCTTTTGTTAGAATGGTATCTTTTGCATTTTTCTGTAAGTAATTTAAATGTTACTTGATAGTTGTTCTGAGAGGAACTTACTATGCACATATGAAAGAAAAGTCAACGAAAGAAAAAAATCTTCCAAATAATGTGTGTAATCATTTAATTGTTTTGTTTTTCATAAAGACTGCTGTTCGCCATGAGTCTTGCAATGGTTTATACAAATTATCTCTCTCTGGTCTGGATGGGGGAGACTCAATTAATCGATCCTTTCTGCTGCTGGCTGCATCAACATTATTAAAATTTCTCCCTGATGCTCAAGCTTTGAAACCGATCCGGGTAAGCATTAAAAAAAGATCTATTTTAAGCTTACTTTTTTAATATAAAAAGGAATAATTATAGCACATTATCGTTATGTCTGACATACTGTTTCTGATACACTGAGATACTAAGTTTTAAGGTTGATATGTTTCCAGAAGCTTCACAAAAGTAGTTAAAGCTGAGATACTACAGTAATTTAGAGCCTGCCTGTGCTTGCAGAAATGCAGAATAGTGTTTGGGAAGTGCTCTTGCTGTGGAATTTTAATGTCCACATAGCACACCATTAGAATATAAGAGCTGTGTTTTCAATATATGCCTCAGTTTCCCTTTTAAATGTAGGTGAATTCTTAAATCACTAAAATTGTTTTATGTGTATATAGGTACCCTCTGTTGTTGTGGCTGAATGTTATTGTTCCCCAGTAAATTGCTGTTGCTTTTCTGTTGGAGTATTATTGTCCTCACAGCTATATTAGATAGAAGAGATTGTGTGGATGCTGTCGGGATGATTTTACTTAAAGTCAGTTGGGGTTTGAAGACCTAGCAGTGCATCTCAGGAGGCTGTGCTGCTTTCAGCTGGTGTAGGTAAATCTGAAGGAAAGCACTTGTAAGGCAGTGAAGTATAAATCTGGACTTTAGGTCTGTCAAGCAGTTATTCTTGTGGCCCTGTGTGGCATTTGATCGCAGGTGACAGTGGTTCATTCAGTGTAAGTTCCCTTTTGTTTTAAACTCTCTTGATATTAAAAATAAAAACAACCTTTATATTATTTGACTAATTTTCAGAAAAGTTTAAAATTGGAGTTGTACTAATTCATGATGAATTCAGCCAAATTTCTCATGTTTTGTCTCTTCTAATACTGAAAATCTTGCTATTTGCAGTGGCTAGGGTGGAGTCAATATTATTTTAATATTTTTAAGTATCTGACAGATCATCTTGACAATCTTTCATGAAAGTAAATGTTTCAGTGTTAGCATATTAAAATACATTGGCCTTGTATTTGACTTAAATAGGGGCTTGTAGAAAGTAATACTCATGTAACTTGGTTTGCCACATTTTTATAAACGAGCAGTTACTTTGTTTGATGTACTTCAGAACAAAAGCGATTTCTTTTCACAGATAGAGGATTATGAAGAAGAAACAGTGCTGCGACCAGGTTGTAAGGAATATTTTTGGCTGCTGTGCAAACTGATTGATAACATACATGTCAAAGATGCAAGTCAGGTAGGCTTTGCTTTGCATTCAAATTAATGTTTGCTTTTCTACATGTCATTATTCGGACCACTTTTGCTTCAGTATGAGACGTTTTTACTTAAGATACAGTGAACAGGTGCAAACAGCTCTTGGATCTTTACCATCTGCCAGCTTTCCCAACTTCCTGCTGTGTATTTAGTAGCTCTTGGCCAAAGGAAGTGTAAGACACTGAACTTTTAAGAGTCAAGAAGGGGGAATGGGTGTAATACACAGGGAAGGTGAACTTAGGTGAAAGTAGCAGACCTTGGGAATACTGTAGACATTGTACATACAGAATACAGGCGTTGTTATTCTCTGTGAGAGTCACTGCTGATAATTACAATGCCATCTAAGGGAAATATAATCAAGTATTTGGCTAAAGTTGAAAGGGAAAAAAAAATCGTTAACAGCCACTTAGCACAGGTTAGAAAACCTATTCACAACTTTTGAAACATCTCTGAAGGTTTAAAGTAACCTTTTGGGCAAACTCTGCAACTGCTTGCGCTGGCTGGTGGCCCCATATAAATCTCTAGTTCTTTCGGAAAGAATATAAAAACTTAATTCTAGTTTCTCCAAAATGGAGAAGTTTTGTCCTCTCCTCACTCGGCGTGTTCCCAATAGAGGCATAGATTTTGCTCCCCTGCCCCTCATTCCTCTGCTCAGTTTCCTTCCATTTATAGTTTATTAATTGATCTGTTAGATAGGCTACAGTTCTGCCTACTTTTGTATGGTGTTCAAGAAAGAAATGCTAATGAAACTTTTCAACCTGACAACAAATTGTGTGTTCTTGTGAGAAAAAACAATTTAACAATTCTCTTTAAAATACTATTATTCCATTATTTTTTTTTTTGTATGGTAGATAGAGTATGTTTGTGGGGTCTGGAACTGAAGTAATAGATGTTACTTGATGTGAACTGTACAGCACTGTACTTAAAAAAATTTTGCAAGCATATTTAAAATATTAGTTTTAATTGTCCCTTTTTTTCTGTGTGCAATAACAAAATTCCATCCAAAAGCATAACCTAAGTTTCGGAGTAGGCTTATAAATTGTAATTCATGGGGTACATAATTATTTTTCATTTCCATTCTGTTTTCTGTATTTTTAATCAGACCACGCTGCTTGACTTAGATGCCCTAGCGAGACACCTTGCTGACTGCATTCGGAGGTAAGGTTTGCTAACAGTAAATTCACTTGTAAGTTGCATTATATTCATTGTTAGTGGGACAGAGTTTTAACTTTTTTTTTGTGCAATGTGTCTATATAGCAGAGAAATCCTAGACCATCAAGATGGTAATATAGAAGATGATGGACTTACAGGACTACTTCGTCTTGCAACAAGTGTTATTAAGCACAAACCACCCTTTAAATTTTCTCGTGAAGGCCAGGTAAGAAAAGGACACTGAAAGACTGCAAAGAAATAAAAATAGTGTCAGCTCTTCTTGCTGTACTTTCTTCATTTCACCTTTTTATCTGCTATTTTGATTTCAGGGCTCAATATGTTAGTTTGTCATGTTTCTAGCCTTAGGATGATGGACAAAACCACGTATATCATTCCTTTATTAAAAAGTAGCACATACAGTGCCTTCCCTTTCTAACTATATTTAATTTCAGGGTAGAATTCTTATATCCTGGAACTGTTATTTATTTTCATTTATTATCTTTTAATATTTTTAGTACTGATCAGCATTAACTGGTTTAAAAATCATTAGCAACAGTTGGTTTTGACTGTATCCTGGGACAGCTGAAATACATTTCAACAAGATTGGTTTTTTGCATTTATCCTCTGTGCAAAATTGTCTGTAGAGTTCTTTGTCTTCCCTGCTCCAACATGTCAGAATTCAATCAGCACAAATACAAGACTGAGAGTGTTAATCAGAAAAAGATAGATCCAGATCCCTGAAGTTCCTGTTTTTATCGCTGGGGACGCCTCAAGGTGGCTTGTATTTTAAAACACTTGGTTGAAAAAACCTGCAGCCCAGCACTAGGCTGCAACTGAAAGCACAGTCTGAAACTTGCAGTGAGTAGATGCAGTTGTTCTGCTGAATGGGCTGTAATATCTGCACCTGATACGTACGGTTAGTAATGAAAAGGAATCAGCAAAAAAATAGGTATCTATTTAGTTTTAATTTATGCATTTTCCAAAGTGTGGAGAAATCTGGAATAACTTTAACTATATTGCCCAGGAGATGACCTCTCCATATTATTCAGCTATAAACATAAAGCCCTCATGAAAAGAAATTTAAGGAGACATTTTGGGGAAAAAAAACAACCAAAATTCTTCAGAGGTAGAGGATTTCTTTTCTGGTTATGTAGAGAACTAAAGTGACACACTACTAATATATCATTATTAAATACAGTTTGTTAGGATTGCAGGCATTTTACAGAAGTGGAGAATTGCAGGCTGTGGATCATGTTATCAGCCCTAGACATAAAGTATGCACATGAATTGCTGGTTGTTTAAGGAAATTTGTTGAAATACTGCTTTATAAATTCTACTAGATTTCTTCTTCATGATCTCTTATGTTCACTTTGTGGCCTAAAGGTGGAGGAAACCCTTTTCACCATTTTGCACTTCTTTGAAGGTGCTGTAGTTGTGAAAGAGTCTGTTTTTACAGACCTATACAGATTGTTGTGGTTGTTATGATTTTAATATTTTACTTTTGGTTTAATGTTATTGAATTAAAATGGCTACATAAAAGGAGGGTACTGAAGTTTGACAGATCCATCTGGGTTTTCCAGTGTATTAATCTGGGATGGTAAAGATAAATAACTGTGTAATATATATTTATCATCCAAAGGCAGTCTGACTTGGTACAGCTATGCTTTGAGCCTTTTATAGTTCAGTTAATACTCCAAACATGAAACAATGCAAAAATACACACACTACACAATTTAATGTGTGTTTTAAGATTAATTAGTGATTCATAAAACTCAAAATTAGTAAAGTGATTAAGGTTATGTGCTGTCTTTCACTAGGAGAAACTAATCTTAAAGTTATTAAAAATACATCTGTGTTGCTTGTCAAAGTACATTATAATCATGAATCAAGCATAATTTGTCACTCTTTCAGTGGACATGTTTCTCTTTAGGCTATAATATGGTTCAAGTGCTCTTTATGTAATATCAAGTAAGTTGTTGAAATTAATCATTCAGATCTTTTATACAAGTCAGAAAGTCCTGTAAATGATAGAAGTCTAGAAAGTCTATAGATGTTTCTAGAAGATTGTTAATACGTGACTTTTGTCTCTTAACAATGCATTCAACCTGCAAAATAAGCTGATTGAACTGTATTACAGGAGTTTCTGAGAGACATCTTCAATCTTCTGTTTTTGCTGCCAAGTTTGAAAGATAGACAACAGCCAAAATGCAAGTCACATTCTTCAAGGGCTGCTGCTTATGACTTATTGGTAGAAATGGTAAAGGGATCCGTGGAAAACTACAGGTTGCTTCACAACTGGGTGATGGCACAACATATGCAATGTAAGAACTTACATGTTTTGTTTTGAATTTTAAAATTTATAAAATTTAGTAAAGAAAATGGGAGTCTACTTGTAATATGTACTCTACATTCTGAAGACTGTTCACACTGGAATGGCAGGCCATCGTGAACAGCATTGAATCATGGAGTTTCCGTTTCCTCCTGAAATGTATCAGATGTCTGCATTTAGTGACTTTCCAAAAATAACGATCTGTTAAGAACATGTAGGTAAAAACAGAGAAATGTGAAGGTGATGCAGAATCTTTAGACTTAAATTGCATAGTCCCACATTGCAGAAGTAGTAACGAAGTAAGACGTTGCTACAAGCACTGCTCTTAAAATTCCTCTTTGTAGCTCTATTGCGTATCCAGCATCACTTTACAGTAGCGTCCCAGAGCAGATATGGGCATCTTTTGCTTACCTAGCAAATGAGTGGATTTAATCCCATGTATAATTTTCAGATTATTTCTTTTTTAAATATGGGTTATTTAAACTATATGGTACTGTTAAATGGCACCAAGTACAGATAACATTGTTAGAGTGGATTTTACATGTTTCATTGGCTTGCTCTGGGTTTCAGTTTCTGATTTCCCTTTCTAACATAAAGAAACATGGTATGTTTCCCTGTAAACCAAAATTTGCAAAGCCCCCTGAGGTACTGTGGATACATTGGCTATTAACAGCACTGTCTTGTTTTCAGAGTCTCTAATATTTTTGCAGTTGACTTCAGTCGGTACCCAGATGTCTGCATACAGTGCTAATAAAATTTTGTTATGCCTCTTGGCTTTCATGCTTCCTGTGTTTTGGAAAATGAATTCCTATGTATAATATGTAAATTACCAAAATTTGAAGTTAGTTAATAATTTATCTCTGGTTTGCAAATTCTCATTATGCATTTTTATCTTGATAGATTTCATTTCACATGCCCAGTTTAAATTCCTGCAACCTGAGGATTTGTAATTTATTACAATCTATGCAATTGATTTCCTGCTTTAAGAGTCAGGAAGCAAATTGAAATCTGATCATAATGTTTTGTGTTCTGGCCTTCTAAAAAGCCTCCAAAGTCTCCTGTGTTCAGAGAAAATATTATGAAGAATATGTTTTATGAAAATATTAGATATTTCTGTTTGCTGTCAGTACATCTGTTGCTGCTGAGGTGGTCTGTATCTCTCCAGGTGCAATCGTTCATTTTTTACAGTTAGTATTTTTCTCACTCTAAATCCCAGTAATTCCTAGGTGCTGAAGTTTTCTGTAACATTTACCACAGTTGTTACTTTCTTCTAAATACTCCTCACTAGGCAGTTAGTTCCTTCTTCAGTTCTTCAGAGCCATTTGGTCTGCTTCTGCACCATATTCAGTGGATCTCAGTTTCATGAATGTTAATTTTCTTGCTGCTGGCAGAGTGCCACTCTCTGACGTGCAACTGACACGATACCTCAAGTCTTGTTATTCCATGGTTTGATCCAAAGTGTCTTAAAACTGGATTTTTCGACTTTGCTTATCTCTCTAGTCTTAGTCTTGAAAAATCTTGGTCTTAGTCCTTTTTCTCTGTTCTTCTTGGGAGAAACATTAAGGAAGATACTCTAAATTTCCATCCTCTCTTGGGTTTTAATGTTTTTGTTTTGTGGTTCATTGGGGACATTTGTGATCCTGTGGCTTGTGCAGTTGTTGTCCTCTAGTCTCATTTCTCACACTCCTAACTGATTGAAGCCAGAATGCTCTTAAGAGATTACTTCGATTGAATACAGCAAAATAAAGTAAAATTTTCAAAAATAAAACAACTTATTAAAGGATATCTGGTATCTTGGGAGAAAGAAAAAAAAAAGTAGGGTTGTAATTAAAAGTATTACTAAGAGAGTATTCTGGTGGTCATTAAAATGTACAACTGTATACTGTTCTTCAGATTTACAATACTATGAGTAATGTAGCATAGTTGTAGTCATGTTTTAATTGCAGCAGCATTTTTCTTTTAACATTTTCAACTAATGTAGCTCCCTTCATTGATGAATGGAAGAAGGGAATGACTTGCATGCTTTTTGTTTTTTTCTCACACTCCTAACTGATTGAAGCCAGAATGCTCTTAAGAGATTACTTCGATTGAATACAGCAAAATAAAGTAAAATTTTCAAAAATAAAACAACTTATTAAAGGATATCTGGTATCTTGGGAGAAAGAAAAAAAAAAGTAGGGTTGTAATTAAAAGTATTACTAAGAGAGTATTCTGGTGGTCATTAAAATGTACAACTGTATACTGTTCTTCAGATTTACAATACTATGAGTAATGTAGCATAGTTGTAGTCATGTTTTAATTGCAGCAGCATTTTTCTTTTAACATTTTCAACTAATGTAGCTCCCTTCATTGATGAATGGAAGAAGGGAATGACTTGCATGCTTTTTTCTACTTCGCAGATACAGTGTTTTTAACTGAAGACATAGGGATGCCTTGATGCATTTTCAGGAAGTGATACCCAAGAGATGAAGTGCTAATTAGCTAATGTCTGCTGGCTTCTTGCTTTTCTCAACAGGAAGGGTTAACAATTAATGCAGACTCTGATGTTACTGAAGAGGGGATTTAGATACTTTCTGTTCATAAAAATGTTTGAAGTGTTTTGGAGTTCTGCTTTCTTTAAAGACCAAGACTAATAAAACTGTTCAATTCAAAGGAGGGAAACAAGACCAGCTGCTTTGCTCTCCAGGAAGTTAAAGTTTGTGTCTGATGCTATGTTTGAATCAGAAGTTGGAATTACAGAGAAATGTACAGTCATTTGATGAGGAGGAAATTCAGTTTTATTTATTTTGTTATGTGAATATTGCAACTTTGGCTACAAGTGTCCCTACCTATTCCTGAGTAAAGGCTGATTTCTATGACAGTGAGGAATATAAAGAAGATAGACTTGAATGAGGCTCAAATTTACCTTTCTAGTTAAGATCTCTATGGAAGAAGGAAGGCTTTTATTATCAAAATTAAGGCAGTTCTTTAAAAATCCCATGACAGAGAAGAAAAGAAGATCTTCCTGAGAAATTCCTTGTCAAATTTCCAGAAGTCCTTTGTCGGATTGAAATAGGAGGAAGATACGCCCAACTATTCTCATGAAGTGTAAAGAAGTAATCTGATTTCTTTTCAATTACAGCTTGATGACTTGTAAGCAGAGTAATAGATGCTGAGACCTTACATCAGAAAGGGTGAATTAAGGTGTTGCAATTTAAGGACTTCAGTAAAGGGAGGGATTTTTGTGTTCTTCTGCCATGCTAATTACTTTCTTGAGGAGGTTAAAATATGGTGGAGAGCTTTGTTTCAACTGGCTGATCAGCACAATGTTACCAGGTAACATGAGGTCACGCTACTGAGATCTGTTGAAACAGGAGAATTAAAAGTCTTTTTTTCCCCTACTTGAAGCTGCAGGGCTAATAGTTGTTTTGATGGCAATGCCAAAATGAAGATTACAACTATTATTTGTTGTGCAATGGAATATCCTGTGGGTCTGGTCTCTCAAGATGTGAGGATCTGTTCAGAGGATGTCAGATAGTTTCCTGAATTTATAGCTGGTAGTATGAAGTGAGAAGACTCTTTAATGAGTCTTTAATCTTTGACAAAATAATTAAGAATTTAAAATTTAAATCTTGCACCCAGGTAGCTTTTGTGGATTATAAAATAAATCCAGATGACTTTTTTTTTGCTTTTTTACTATGTATCTGAACATTTACTTAATAGAAGTGCTGAATTATCTGTAGGACACTGCCTTTTTTAGGAATTACAACCTTGGGGATGAATAGCAGAGCTAGATGCGTTGCAAGTTTTTGTGTGGAACTTCTTGCATAACAAGGAAGATAAATTGCAATTGATTTCTTTGGACACTGGATTAGTTCCTCAGTAATTTAATGCTTATGCCATCTAGTTGCTTCTGCAGCTCAAATGAATAATTCCCCATTCCAAAGCAGTACTAATCACTTACAAATGGTTTGTCTAGTCTGGCTACTGTCTTCCTGACTGGCAGATGAGAACATTCCCACTCTTTCGGTTTCTTGGCAGCCATATCAGAACCAGGCTTATTAAGAAGAGTGTCATACTTGCTGAACTGGTCTCTTGCCACACTGCGTAAGAAATAGATTGCTACATCTGGTATGAAATATGGAGGAATAGAAAACTTACAAGAAAATAAAATGTCTTTTCAGTCTTACTCTCTAGGCAATTCAATTCATGCTTACCCTTATTTTTCTTGTAAATTGCAGATTCCTCTGGTATATATGGCTTTGAAGTGCAATAAAACCCATTCTTCTTATAAAAACTGTTCCCAAGTTTATTCAAGCTTGTGTATAACCAAGCACTTTATTTCACTGCACTTTTGTATCTTATCTCTGATAAGCATCTATCCATCTTTTGTACAGGTCAGAAAGTTCTTTTGCTAGCCTGGCATCCATTACACTAGATGTCATTCTGAATCCAGCTTCTCTTCTGAAAAGAAAGATCTCGCATCTTGTGTGGTTATCTCTGATACCAAATCTATGTTTTGTTATGTGAAGAGAAGCTCCCTAATTTGAGCCTGGGGGTGCAGAGACCCAGAGACGCTTTGCTTTCTTTCAGTGTGACAACAGGGTGCAAGGGAATGGGGAGTAGAAGTTACAAGAATTTTTTTTTGCTGGGGGGGAATGACTGGTTCTTTTCAGAGCTTTTTAGTGTTGTACCTTGTGAGTTTTAAGTACACTGTCAGTGATTTAGGCAGTCCAAGTGTTGTGAGAGAGCTGTGGTTGACTAGTATTGTAAAAACCCATTTTTTTTATGGATAAAGAAATGTATAGCAGCCAATGTTTAGAATTTAGGGATACTTCTGCTGACTGAAAACATGATGTGGTTTTACCAAACTTTAGTTTAAAAGTAGACACTGGCAGACCATCATTATATGTAAAACCACCACTAGAACAAGTGTAAGAGATTATGCTTGTCATGAGTAAAGCTTTGTAGAGCACAGCAAATTGTTTGCAGTCCAAAGTAGTGTAGGATCTAGAAAGGCATGCTGCTGTATCAAGTGGTTTTCCTGAGGTACTTATAGTGCATTTTCTTACAGAGCAGGTACAATCTGGCTCATGTCTGTAAATGTAGAATGCACAATCAGGATGCATTTTATTAATGTAAACCAAATACTTTTATTTCTATTTCTGTCTCATTAAATTGTACTTTGAATTTATTTTTTTCTCCATGTGTGATTCATATTTGTTCCAGCTTCCCATGCACCTTACAAGTGGGATTATTGGCCACATGATGATGTTCGTGCTGAATGTAGATTTGTGGGTCTAACTAATCTTGGAGCAACATGTTACTTGGCATCCACTATTCAGCAACTATACATGATACCAGAGGCCAGACAAGCAATCTTTACTGCAAAGGTACATTTGGGATCTTATGCTCCTTGTGTGGATTTTCATAGAAGTTTAAATTTTTAATCAGTGCAAATGGTGATAAAATATAGGCTTACTTTTTAAGATTTTTTTTTGTGGTAAATAATTATTTCATCAGGACTTCAGTATGCTTTTTGTTCAGTACTTTTCCTGATATCAGTACTTTCGTAGTACCTTCCCAAAAGCTCCTAGCTGTGGTAAGTTTTTAGAAAATAGAATTACATTTTGACTTAGGTTTAATGTTGACATGCCAAAAAATGAGTAGGTAGTGCTTTTATATATGTGTAAAATAGTTTTTGAAAAGTTAAAAGCAAAAAGATGAAGTATTCTTTTATTCATCTATTTTAGTATTCAGAAGATATGAAACACAAGACCACTCTGCTAGAGCTCCAGAAGATGTTTACATACTTAATGGTAGGTGCAAAAGATTGTATTTTATAAAGTATCCTATTTTCTAAAAAAAAAAAAAAGAAAAAAACAAGAACAAATGTGGTTACCATTCTATATGTAAATTCTTGGCAGCTTAAGTCCATTGTATGTAAGTTTTAAGGGTCTTATTTTAAGTAGTTTTTACCCACTTCAAAACTGTTACTTAGCAAATCAGTTAAGCGAACATTGGCATGAGGGTTTTCATTAAGAAGGAGAGTAAATCCAAATCTAAGATAAAGTTTAATATTAGGCACCAACTATAATGGGCGAGCATCAGCTCTCAAACATTAGTAGTTGTCTACTGTGTTGTTAAAAAAAATGTGTGAAATTAATGTATGAATGTATGGACACCCTGTGTTAAAATCACTGAAATAATGAAAAACAAAACTGAGGAGAGCTGAATGTTTTCGTTCTTGGCACTGGCTTTTGTGAAATGTTCATAACCACTTCAAAGACAAATGGAAAAAAGGAATTTAGGCATGTAGTGTCTGCCATAAATCACAGAAGAACATTCATCTAGGTATTTACGTAAGCACAAAATAATATAGGAACATAAAATCATACAAAGATTTATCATTGTTAAAATTTTGAAGAAACACTTTATTCAAAAAAAAGGTAATATGTACTGGAAGTGCTGTCTTGCCTCACATCCTTAGAAGAAAACAGTATGTATGTAATTGTTTAGAACAGAGTTTCTTCGGCAAATAAGTCTAAATAACTGCTTTATACTGCAAATTATTTTATCTGACTGAACATATGCAGTTGAGGACAGTTTTATAGCATACAGGAGTCTGAATGAGAATTAACACTTGTCAAGATTTAAGTCAGTAATGTCCAGAAATACATAAATACAGGCTGATGGCTCCTGATACTGTATTTTGTATGTGATGATGTGTCACATCTTCAGCCAAGTTCTGTCATTTGGATTATTAACTTTCTTAAATATTATCTGATAATATTTCACAGATTATAATTTAATAATATAATAGTAAGTTAGTTAAAAACTGCTTTATATTTCATCAGTCATTGAAGCACAAAAACAAGTTGATTATCTGATGGGCATATGGCGATAATGTATGTAAAAGTGTGTTTTTAAATAGATATTTGTATACATATGTTCAGTATATCTATGTAACTTCAAAAGGTAAGGATTTCTGTTGACTTGTTTTGCTTGATTTTTTTTGCCTAAAGGAAAGTGAATGTAAGGCATACAATCCAAGGCCTTTCTGTAAAACCTATACCATGGATAAGCAGCCACTGAATACTGGAGAGCAGAAAGATATGACTGAATTCTTCACTGACCTAATAACAAAAATAGAAGAAATGTCTCCAGAACTGGTGAGTTATTAAGAGGGAGCAAAAGAGAGCCTGAAAATGTATGGATTTGCTCAAATTTCCTTGACAGAATTTATTAATTCATTCACAGAAAAATACAGTGAAAAGTCTGTTTGGAGGTGTTATCACAAACAATGTTGTTTCTTTGGTAAGTATTCTTT
>NW_009952153.1:1839095-1883602 GCF_000747805.2 Chaetura pelagica | reverse complement strand
CTTTCCCTATCCTTATCTTTTTAAGTTTTGGTGTGTTTTGGTTTTTTTACTTCTGAAAACAGGTATTTCACTGCTTTTCTCTTTCATTGCTGTGACTTAGGACTGTGAACATGTAAGTCAGACTGCTGAAGAGTTCTACACAGTAAGATGCCAGGTTGCCGATATGAAGAATATTTATGTAAGTAATGCCAGGCTTTGTGCACCAGAGATCCCAGTTATAAATGGGTGCAGTCAAATGTAAGAGACTGTGTTATACACTGTTTGAATATGTTGATGCTTTCTGTATTTGAACACTAGTTTTGGGATATTTCTAGGCTGATATTTCATGGTAATTTGAATTGTTTCATCTTTTCAATGCAACATGCTATCAGCTGGTGTCATTTGGAATTGACTAACGACCGGGTCACAGTAATCACTATTTACTTCCTTCTGTGTTTTTAAAACACTATGGCCATTTTTCATACAAGAGAACTGTAAATGTCAAAAGATTCTATGTATACATATAATATTGCTTATTGAGTCAATTTAAAACTCAGTAAAAAATTATTTTAGGCTTTTAAGCAACTGTTAATCCCCACATTTGGAATTTAATTTAAATATCTAATTTTTCGAGACAGCTTGGAATACTGAGTACTAGTTTTCTCAGTTAGTTCCTTAATTTTGTGTTTGTTTTTTCTGTAACAATGTCAAACTCTGGTTGCATGCTCTTTTTGCAAACTGTTTGGTGCCTTTACAGAAAAGTTAATTAACTGCAAGATAGAGAGAAAGGTTTGTGAAGCAGACCATGTAAGCATAAGGTATATATATCTAAGATATATATCCTTTTTTGTTGTTGTATGTAGGAATCTCTTGATGAAGTAACTATTAAAGATACCTTGGAAGGTGACAACATGTATACATGTTCTCATTGTGGAAAGAAAGTGCGAGCTGAAAAAAGGTATGATTAAGAATAAATAACTTAAAGATTCATTGTAGTAAATTACTGTGTGAATCAGAGTAATCCTTCAGATTAAACAGGACTATAGTTTCATTCAGTTTGCTACTGTGTGAGCCTATGAGGATGCAGTCCCTGTGCAAATGAGCGCATTACTAAGAAATCAAATTAGGCATCTTAGAAAAAGATCACCAAGACAGAAGAATGTTCATGACCTTTTTCAAATGTAAATAGAAATAAATTTTTAGTTAGTACCTGTTGAAATCTGTGATTTTTCCCGTTTTCAAGAGCAAATTCTTTAATAGAATTTCAGTACTTGTGTTACTCCTTATGCAGGATAATGCTCAATTTTCATACATAGTCCCAAATTTCCTGATATTTCCATGTTTTAAAAGTCTTCTAACCACAAGAAAATGAAATACAAGTTTTGTATTGTCTTTTTATTGCAACTAACCATTTTATTTTTAGAGATTAAAAACCTCTTACCTATTTTTGTTGCTACTGTAGGTGACATGAGAGTAACCTACTTGAAAACCATTAGCGTGAAGTTTACGAGATTGGATAAAAGATAATGTTCTGCATTGAAACTTGTAATTTACAAGAAAGTAGCTATGTCTAATAAGGGGATTTGCATTGTTAAATTCATTCATTACTCATTTTACCTTTATGATAACATTTTAGGAAACTACCATTCATACCCAATAAGCAAATTTGATGTTCCTTCCAAGGCACAATCATAAGCTATATTGAATTGTTCAATAAGCTAAATTTGACCTTTCTGCTGCCAGTTAGACTGCCCTGCTCTAGGGCATCATGATCACTGAATTTTATGTTTCTGTCTGAGCAACAGATTTCCAATTTTATGTTTGAAGTAAATATGTTAAAAATCTTTGTGAAATTATAATCCTACCTACCAAGCTTTTGTAAATCATTATTCTTTCTAATCCTTCAGGGCGTGTTTTAAGAAACTACCTCGTATCTTAAGCTTCAACACAATGAGATATACATTTAATATGGTAACCATGATGAAGGAGAAAGTCAATACACATTTTTCATTCCCGTTACGTCTGGATATGACTCCTTACACTGAAGATTTCCTTATGGGAAAAAATGACAGAAAAGAAGGTATGCCTTATTAAATGAATTCAATAGGCTTTGTCACTTTCATCTGTGTACAACTTTCTATATGCATAACATACGTAAGCGAGTGGTTTTCTTTTTAAGAAAATAAAATCAGGCATATGTTTTAATCAATATATATTTCCAAAGTCACATATTTAATATGAAAAAAACAGACAGTTATTTTCGTACACTGTTCAATTTGAAATATTCTTAAATTTGTTTTTAAAGCATGAGAGAAATTACGAATCATTTCAGTTTGTCACTGGTCTGTTTGAATTTTGCAAGGTAATACTAGAACTTCAGCAAATGGCTGACTAATAGCCATCATAAATAAGATGTGCTAATTTAGAATGACTTGGGTTTTAGTCCTGATTTCTTCAGTAGTGATGCTTTGCAAAAAAAGCTCTAAGAGCAGAATCTGTGCTGCTTGTTCTGGGTATGGAGCTTCTGGGTGTCATCATTGTGGAATTCTGAAAAGAAAAAATTCTAAGTGCAACTTAGAAACATGTAATATTCAAGTCCAAGGGTTTAGGATTAAGTATTGTATTACACTATTTCAGGTTTTAAGGAAGATGGTGAATATTTGAAGGAAGCGGAAAGTTACGAGTATGATCTGATAGGTGTAACGGTTCATACAGGAACAGCAGATGGTGGACACTACTACAGTTTTATCAGAGATATAGTCAATCCCCATGCTTACAAAAACAACAAATGGTGAGTTAAGCACAACAGAATTTTGTACTTCCTTATGTTTAAGTAACTAAAACTTGCTCACTTTATCAGATGCGGTTTTGTAGATGTATGCTGTAGGTGCCTCTCAAAAGCACAAAAAGAGGTGTTAGAATATTTATTAGCATATAACTCTGTTGTAGCTGTAATAGTTGGGGAGTCTCTTGGACGTGGGGACAGCAGGAGAATGCCATGCTAGCCTCACATTACAGCCAGTGCTTTTTCTGCTTAAATGTCAATGACTGTTTTGTCTGTAGAAGTGAGTAGTAAGATGAGATAGCTTGTCCTTCATAAACTCTGGTTGTTACCTTTGACAAGCATACAGCTCCATTTTTGACTGTAGAATTCAGTCTTTTCCATTTTGTCCATTTTCAGTGAAACAACAAATTGAGTTTTTCTTCACTTTAAATTCCCTGTGTCCTATGAGGCAGAAGTTGTGTTACAATACTTAGGTTATTTAGAGCCATTCTTGCTGTGCTGGTGATCTTTTCCTATTGTCCAGCTCCTCCTAGATGCAATTTATACTGATATACTGAAGTATTTAACAGAATTTATTTTTCTGTCCCTTCTTTTCAAAGATAAAAAAGGAAAGAAGATCATCTTACACAAATATGATAGATGAATAAATGTTATGTGCTATTTTCTTTACTAAGTAATTATTTATTCAGTTTTTTAACTATGAGATCCCATTTCTAATTTGGAAACTTCTGCATATTTTGGGCATATCATGGTTGTGAAGAAGAAAAACTGGGAAAAGTAGCCTGGGAAAGGGATGATACAGGGGCATAGAAAGGAGGAGGGTCTTGCTAGGTAACTTAAGAAAGCAGAAAATACTCATTGCCTGTCATTTCTGGATGTCATATCTCAGATTCTCAGCTCAGCCTATGGAATAGGAGACAAGACTTCCTTTATTCCTGTTCTCTAGAACAGGAACATTTTTGAAATTGTTCCACCTCGTGACCCAATCTTCTCTGCCTCCTTCCACTTTCAGTTCTTCTGTTATATGGGATGATTCTCCTCTTTTTAATTTTTATTTCAGTTTCACAGATTGAAAAGGAAAAGGCCAGTCTTACTGGCTGCGTTAAACCCTGTCTGTTCCTGAGTCAGCTGGAAAAATGAGGAAAATAAAGTGTCTCTTGATACAAAGAAAAATCAAGAAGTGTTGAAATGCTGACTTCCTGATCTTGTTGAAAGGAAGTCACTTTTGGGATCGGTTTTTAGTTTGCTGTGATTCAAACAAGACATTAGCAATTAATAGGAGTACTTAAATCTGAATAATAATTTTAAGTACTTGATATGCTTTGTTTGCCCTTAGAGCAACAAACAGCAGTTGTTTTAAAAGCATAACTCTTTTACAGGTATCTTTTCAATGATGCTGAAGTAAAACCATTTGATTCAGCCCAACTTGCTTCAGAATGTTTTGGTGGAGAAATGACTGTAAGTTATGAGGCTCATTTTTGTCAAGTTAACCATTACCATATCTGTTCTGAAGACTTTTGTGAAGGGTTCCAAAGCATTCACTTTTGATCTCCCATTTGTTGTGAATGCATGTGAAGCAGTTGTAAGTGTTAGCTGGGCTTTATTAAACTTCTGGTGTCTTTGTTGTGCAGGTGATACTTTATCTTATATTCATGTAGATACCTATTCTTTCACCATCAGTCTCTGCAAGGGGTCTTCCCCTCTTTTGGGGGCATAAAAGACTTGGCAGAGTGAATGCTTCCAAGCTGGTGATGCAAGCTCTCTAGTTTTTCCACACTTTCTGTAGAATAGAAGCTAAACCAATAAGGGAGAAAAATCTTAATTTCTACTGTATTATTTAATTTGTGAATATGCATCCAGATATTTCTATAGAGTTTTTAAAGATAGATGTCAGAAGTAGAGCATAGGTATTACTAATGAATCACAATGAATCGTTGAAGTCTCTCTGCAAAGAAGAGATACTTCATTATATTTGCTTTCTATCATATTATTATTTATTTACGTATAAAAACAATGGATATGCAACTAATATAGGAATCCTTCACTTGGATGGCTTGGTTGTTCACAGTTTTGATGAAGGAATAATTACTTCAAGTTATGCCTATTCTGGAACAACAAGGCTTTTTGATCTTTGTCTATGCCTTGTGGCAGTTAATTTCCAGATTCTGGTCTGTGAATGGTCAGATTGTTTTTCTTTGGTGACAGAATTGAACTAGAAACCTGTCAGATCTGTGGACAGCTATGCTGTTGTTAAGGAGGAAAGTTTGAGCCCTGATGTTAGTAAGTGATTTAAAGCTTAAATAGTTTTGCTGGTTCTTTCTATTTTAAGAAGATAAAATGTATTAAGTTAATGCTTGTTTACTTTCAGTAGTATGAGGTGTTTCAATTACAGTATCAGCTTTGTCTTTTGGGTCAGTCCACCATCCTTTGACATAAATCTTAATATTTTTTCACAGCAGTAATAAAAATAACTGTTGAACAACACTCATATTAAGTTTGAATTTATATTTTTTCTTATTTTTATGGTTATATATCTTTATCTAAACCACATTATTAATGATGCAGCATCTTATTAAAACAGTCCTGTGAATAAGAAAATTCCTCTTGTCTGATAAAGAGTATATGTAGAAACAAAAATATTTTGTTTGTCAAAAGGATGAAATACCTCTAGGTGCCTTAAAAGAAGAGGTGTCAGTGAGATGGATGAGACAGGAAACTGCATGACAAACAGATCACAGTATTGCATGGCATCTCTGAAAAATCAGATGAGGTCACTGTAGAAGAAAGAAAGAAGACTATTCTGAGCAAGAAATAAAATGTCAGCAGTCTCTCTATAGTGGTCCTGAAATAATTTGCTTGCACATTTGTCTCCAGCTGTCACTAACCGGACCATTAAAAACACTTGTAATTAATGGCTTTACTTTTTTCTTGACAGACGAAAACTTATGATTCTGTTACTGATAAATTTATGGACTTCTCCTTTGAAAAGGTATTTCTCTTCCAAACACTTGTTGTATGTTTATATTTCTATTTTAGTGATTTATCTCTCAAAGCAAAAATTATACAGATGTTTTTTTCTTAAAGACACACAGTGCTTACATGCTGTTTTATAAACGGATGGAACCAGAGGAAGAAAATGGCAAAGACTACAAATTTGATGTTTCATCAGAATTGCTGGAGGTACAAGTTGATTTGTTTTAATACCAATGCTAAAATTCTATAGGAAATCCTAAACAAATCAGAAACCTAAATGCACATAGGAAAGCAAATATAATTTAAATCAATAAGATGACAATCCTTTCATTTAGCTGTCTTCCTTAGGAGAGTGAATTAAGTGAATTAAGATTTCCGCTATATGTAAACAATAGATGTTTTCTCATTCTGTCGTGTATTTTTTAATTCAGATACCTGAATCATTCTGCTTCGTATCTGTAAAAAATGGTAGGGCACTGTTTGTTTGGGGTTTTCTGAGTGTTTTTCAACATTTTCTGAACAGCTGAAATATTACAGGAAGTATTTTCATTGGCCACCATCCTTTTCATCCTTCAGTTCCTCAGCAATTTATTGCTTTGAGTGGGACACAGAGTAAGAGAATAGTTCCAGCTGTTTGCACTTTTGCTAGTTTTTTGGGAAATTCTAACTGAAAGCAATGTAAGATCATGTCTATTTGTGCTTATGATGGGGAGCATGAGTAGGAAAAGGATCCTTTCCTCCCCGTAGTCATGGAGTAGTCCAGGTGTTAGTAAAAAGGATAGGGGAAACAAAACCCCCTGGAATGGCTGCATCTCCCTGCTCTCCTCAGTGATTAAGGCCACTTTTGATTTTTCATTTTTTAAGTTATTACACTATGACAAACATCAAAATACGAAAAAAACTGTCGTGTTTCTTTAATGTGTTGGACCAGTTCTCAAAATTTAAGCCTAAAAATGTGAGATGTAAATTAAGATGTAGAAAAGACATCACAGAAAGAGGAGGTTCTGAGCTCTGTTCTGCAGTCATATGGCAAGCAAAACTAATATTTGCTGTAGTATAAATAAAACAACTTGGAGCCAGTCTTTTAAAATAAATAAAATGTTTCCAGAAATAATTTTTATAAGAAAAAAGCCTGTTTTCTTAGCTATGGCAAGCGTTTAAATATTCCTAAGATCATGCATATGTAGTGAAATAAACTGCTTTCTTGTATCTGATGGTAGCATTTTTTCTTCAGTGGATATGGCATGATAACATGCAGTTTCTTCAAGACAAGAACATTTTTGAACATACGTATTTTGGGTAAGTTTTTCTTTAAAAATGTAATATTAATACTTCTTTTCTTCTTGCAGATTTTGATTATTTATTTTAATTAACAAATAAAATTACTGACTCTAGGTTTATGTGGCAGTTGTGTAGTAGCATCCCAAGCACACTACCAGATCCAAAAGCAGTTTCCCTGATGACAGCTAAGGTAAGTACTTCAAAATTATATCATGCTTATTTTAAATTTTACCTTGTTTACATTTTAATCCAGGTATTCTATAATTAACAGTGCAATATTTTTTATCTTTCAGTTAAGCACTTCCTTTGTACTAGAGACATTTATTCATTCAAAGGAAAAGGTACTTTATTTATTTGTAAATTCTTATTAAGTAGCTGCATGACTATAATGAAAAGTATGTCTGTATTTTTTCATTTTAGAAGTGTGATTTAGGGATGTATTAAGTACCGTAGGTGATACCAATTAAATGTTTAAAGAATGTAATTTTAATATTTTTATAGTTAATACTGCACAATGGAAGAAAGTGCAGGTTCTGGTTTTAGCCTCCTTTGCCTCAGCAATACATCAGGAATGAGAGATCTGGTGTTCTTTTTGCTTAAAAATTTCTGGATTGTTCAAGTCTTAACAATCACTTGTTAATATCTGATGTAGAGAGGAGTGTTTACCACTAAGCAACAGTTGTGCACATGAATTTTTAAGTTATAAACACTAGCGTGAACAACAAGCAAATTCTATTTTATCTGAAACATCTTTATTCTCAGTCAGATTTTACTTCTTTTCCATGTATGGTGGCATAATGCTAACTCTAGATTGCCTGAGATTAGTGAGAATATGTAATATTGTGTAATTGGACAATTAGTCTGAATTTGTAGGCACTACTTGTATTAATTAAATGTATGTACTCTTGTGTAGGTGCAACATATGACTAGTTTTTTATAAAGTGTTTCGTGTTTGTTTTCTTAAGACTTACTGTTCTAACTGCCAATTTAGAAATGTTTAAAGATTAAGTTGCAAGTCATTATTTTAAGTTATAGATTTTTTTCTGTATTTCTTTTTGCAGCCTACAATGCTTCAGTGGATTGAACTGTTAACAAAACAGTTTAATAACAGTCAGGCAGCTTGTGAAGTAAGTGACTTAGGAACTCAGCAAAGTACAAACCAACTTTCTATATATTGTTTAACTTTCCTGGAGGTTCGTATCCCTGGAATATTTTGGACTATGAACTACTGTATTTGGCATATTTGTGCACTATGCAATGAAATTCATCCTTTCTGAATACTGCAGATTCTAGGGAATGACTTAACTTTAATGTTCAGAAGCCCATGGTGAGACCAGGGACCAAAATAGTTTTGTCACTAGAATTAGAAGAGACAGAGTCACAACCTCTTTAATTGATTATTGCATACAGAGTTGTGTAATTGAGAGGTGCTTAAAAGAAACTGCACAAGAGAAATGGAAAGACTCATGTTTAAGGACTAGAATGGCTGGGGCTGGAGTTGAATCCAAGGGAAAAGGGCAGCATGACAAAATCTTTTAGTGTAAAGAAGCTTAGAATGGGAATAAGAACAGCTAATAGCTAGCTACAGACAAATTTGGCATTCAGGTGCCTTGCTTGTGAAGCTGAGGATCATATACCCAATGTGTAGAAAGACTAAAAAGAACTCCTAAAAGGAGGAGAAAAAAAATTAAGGTATTTTTTATATATAGTTTTTCAGGACTGCCTGAAGGGAGTCTGGCACAAAGTGGAGAGGGACTAAGAACCCATAGTGAAAGAATTCATTGTGGTGTTGATAAAAAGTTTTGAGATTCTGAAAGAAAATTTGTGATAGACTCTGATAGCTTAAATGTAAAAGGACCAAATACATACTGTATCTCTCATTAAGCCTTATTCAGTAAGAATTTATTACATGTAGTATTATTTTGTAATTTGATTTTAGGTTGTTAAATTGCCGTATTTGGGTTATGTTTTGGTAGTAGAGTATAGTCCTAAGGTGCTTAAAATGAGTGAAGACATTTATCATAGTAAAAAATACTCAGGTACAATTAAAACAGAAGGATGGACAACTTGGATTGTTTAATTTTCTTGTGAATAAAACAAAATTTTTGGAGTCAGAATGTTCAACGGTATTCTTTCTGAGTCTAACTTTGAATGAATCATTCTCTGTTATTTTTTATACATTTTCTGTCCCTGGAGGTAGTAAGGTCTTTCCACATTTTAGAATGCAAATGGATCTCATTCAGGAACTACATGCTTGTTTAAGCCTATCACTATTCTATAGAATCCTTCAGCTTATGCTTCTTTGTAAGCATCGTTTTTTGTTCTGTTGACATAATTTTTCAGGATAAGCATGTCCTTCCAGAGAATTGAATAATGGCATGCAGAACCCAGGGATAAGAAGATACTGAATATAAATTTATATTGTTTACTGCTATTGATCTTTATTCCTTTCTTGTCATACATGGAACACATTTAGACTTCCCTTGGATGAATATTTGCTGATTCCTTAATAATAGTAACATCAATTTCTCTTCAGACTTTAATATCATGCAAAAAGAAGATTGGACTAGAACAAGTTTGGAACAAAACTAACAAAGTATGTATCTTCTGCAGTGGTTTTTGGATCGTATGGCAGATGATGATTGGTGGCCAATGCAGATTCTAATAAAGTGTCCTAATCAGATTGTGAGACAGGTAAGAAAAAATGTTCCTTTTAAAGTCAAGTGACTACTTGACCCATGAACAGAAATGGATAACCATTATGACACATACAATGATGCTGAAAGTTTTTATTAATACCTGTAATTATCATAATCTTTTCTATTCTTGCGTGTGATTAAGAAAAAATATGTGGCCATGGGAGCTTTATTGTTGTTTGAAACAAAATAAATATTACTGTAGTGCTGCAGTTGTACAGTTAGGATCACAAAATGTCACAATAGATATACATTCAGGTTTCTGCAACTCCCACATGATCTCTACAAATTTGAACATTTTGCATTACGAATGTTTTCCTTCTGAATTGGTTCTACAGTCAAGATACACATTCAGAAAAGAAAAAATAATAAATTATGTACATTCACTTCTCCTAATGGATAACTTTTCTCCTAAACCCCTACCTTTGAGTCTTGTAGATAGATTTAATGTTATGGCATTATGCTGCAAAATTTTGTTAATAACCTTTTCTAGAAGTGTTTAAAATTGAAAAGAAGCTGACTCACTAGCAGTTGGAGATTTTTATATGTACAAATATTAATTTAACTTACAAGTGTACTTTTATTGCAAGTTGTTTAGGTAAAAACTTCAATAATTACTTTATCTCACCCAAACCCTTCAGTTGGTTTCACTTTTCTGATTACTGAAGTAGTATTTCCATGCAGAACCATAGATGGTTTCTGTACGCAGCCCATTGCTAAAGGAATATATTTCATGAGAGAACTCTGTGCGAGACCTTAGGCAAACCCCTAAGCCTTGATGAATATTTTATAAATTAAAAACTACTGGAAGGAATTTATTAAGAAAAACCCAAGAAACTGAACATGGGCATCTCAATCTCCACTCTAACTTTGAATCACATAGAGCTGGAACTGTAACTTGGAGACAGAATCTTGTTTGCCTAGAAAAAGTGTTGACGTATGTGTAGAAGAATTAACATATGGAGTTCATTTACTTATGCATTTGCAGATGTTCCAGCGTTTGTGTATTCATGTGATACAGAGACTGAGGCCAGTGCATGCACATCTTTATCTCCAGCCAGGAATGGAGGACTGGTAAAATTATCACACTTGAACATTTCTATTTATTATATGTGTTACAGCAACTGCTTTTGTGTAATGGATTATTCAAAATGGTCCTGTAAGCCTAAAGTACTGCTGTTTTAATTGTTCTTTATTTTTCTACCCAATGATTTATTCAAAATCATTGTGTTTTTTTTCTGTTGGCTACTGCATTAAGCTTGTGATCCTGCTGCTGACTTTTTTCCAGAGCAAAAGTGGCAGAGTTTGTAGTAACTGTATTACCATAACAAAATGCAGGACATGAAGCTCCAATTTTCATGGCAAAAAGTACAACTTAATTTTCTCTGGAAGCCTTACTTTAAAAGACTCTGTCACTTGTTTTGTTCAGTAGTAAGATCCAACTTTCAGTAGATGAGGAAGTTTGGAAGTGTGTGTTTCTGCCCTGTCAGTGTCCTGTATATTAGGAAGCTGCTTTTCTTTACACCCATAAGCATAATTAGCTATAACAGCGTTCTTTTTTGAAACTCAGAAAATTTTACATGGGAATCAAGCAGGTGATTTTAAGTAGCAGATCCCCTAATACTGTTTTTTTAAGGATTCTTTTCCTGACTAGAATCTAGATTCAGAATACTAGTTTTCTTGACCTTTCAAGATTCAGAGTGGCGGATGCTGCCTTGTTGTAAGCCGTGTTGTTATCTAGGCATTACTTGGCATATTAAAAGGTGTTAGAGATCTGAATATGTTAGTAGGACAGAACAAGAAACTATGCTTTTCTGGATGTTTGTTTTTTGGGGTTTTTTTACTGGTTCAAGATTATTTTATGCTCCATGTACTGTGTGAAATGCCTAAATTGGATTTTGTTTTCAGTTCGGATGACATGGATGGTCCTGTGGAAGACATTGGCAGTCGCTCCTGCGTGACACGCTTTGTGAAGACACTCTTGTCAATTATGGAGCATGGTGTTAAGCCTCACAGTAAACATCTCACAGAATACTTTGCCTTTCTTTACGAATTTGCCAAAATGGGAGAAGAGGAAGTAAGTATAGCCTTGTAGTTTTGGGAATTGGGCATGTGTATCCATGTCGGGATTTTTGAGTAATTCAAAATCTGTGTATTTCAGAGCCAGTTCTTGCTTTCACTGCAAGCCATATCTACAATGGTCCATTTCTACATGGGAACTAAAGGACCTGAAAATGTAAGTTGGAATATCTTGTGTAAGGAGAACTAGGTCTTCATGTTTTGCATATGTGATCATTACTGCTCTGTCTCTTGAACCGTCATTCAGCTGTTTAATTAAAAGTGCTTCACTCATACAATTTTTTTCAATGTCTAAATATATATATTTTAAAGAGATGCTGATTTGGCTATTTCTGTTTAGTATAGAAGCTGATATAAAGTAGAAGTACTTAAGTTGCACTTAATGCTATTAATGGGAACAAGTAATTGCTTGCTTCTATTGTACAGCCTCAGCTTTTAAAGTCATTTGCTTTTGTTATTAAATAGACCACTACCCAGGCTGTGTAGTGACTTCAACCAACCTAGGTTTTGCATTTGTAAATACAATTTAGCTTACGCAAAATGAATGCTTCAACATGAAAATCAAGTGACTAGGTATTTACCTGCTTTGATTCATACAAGTTTAAGTTGTTGTGAATAAAAGGACAGAATATATGCAAAACCACGTGCAGGCTCTTTGAAATTAAGGCTCAGAATGGCCACATTAGAGTTAATTTTTTTTCTTACAGCCACAGGTTGAAGTACTTTCTGAGGAAGAAGGGGAGGAAGAGGAGGAGGAGGAAGATATACTTTCTTTAGCAGAAGAAAAATACAGGCCTGCTGCACTTGAGAAGATGATTGCTCTGATTGCTCTTCTAGTTGAACAATCTCGCTCAGAAAGGCAAGAGCTTCTGAGAAACTAAAGTGAATTCTAATCTAAGCTAGTTCAGAAGGGAATTAGAGATTTTATGGGTTTAGTTGTTGGGCTTTTTGGTGGGCTTTTTAACAGCATAAAGGAGTTTGTATGTGGGCCCATTATATTTTTAACCATTTAAAATATACATGTTTTGTCACTGTTCACCAAATAAAAGACTCGGGCCAAATCCTTAAATACATTCAGTTGCCCACATTTGTATTTCTTTTTAAATTTGGTCTAAGTGCAAAATATTTTTTTAAATTCTATTTCATGTCAATACTTTTATTTTCTCTTGTATATTGTGATACTGAAGAACATAAGCTAAGACTCAGTCCTGTATTTCTCCTTAGCCTTACTTTTCATAATCTCTGAAGTAAAATAATAAAGGGTTTTTTTGTATTTTAGGCATTTGACTTTGTCACAAAATGACATGGCAGCATTAACAGGAGGAAAGGTAATTTATTTAAATATGACTTAATAAGCCTCAAAAATAACACGTGTATGTATTTGTACATGTGTCATTGTAGATGGTGTACTAGTATCTTACTGTTTGTTGCAGGGTTTTCCTTTTTTGTTTCAACATATCCGTGATGGTATCAACATCAGGCAAACTTGCAATCTCATTTTCAGTTTGTGTCGGTACAATAATCGACTTGCAGAACATGTAAGTACCAGAAACTATAGCTATTTGTTGAAAATCTTACATAACAAAGTGTAATGGGGTGATTTTTAGTATTTTAACTGAATAAGCAAAAGTCTAAGTGAGTTTTTTTTGTTTGTTTGTTTTTAAGATTGTGTCCATGCTTTTCACATCTATAGCAAAGTTGACTCCTGAGGTATGTAAACGTATTACCTGTATTTGTATTAATATTTTTGTGTTTTAAATCACTTAAAGAATCCTTTGCTAATCAAAATCTTGCATGGAAGAGATGATCCATGGAAGTTTTTGTTGACATTAAATGAAGTCTATCTGCACTGTATGCTATGTTTTCTAAAGCTGAAAGCTGGTATGCAGTTTACGATATAAGTTTTATTCAAAGCCAAATAAGATATTTCTGGACTCTCCACCTGTATGAATTCAAAAGAATTGGTGACAATAAAGCATGTATGCCAGAATAAGTGGAGATCTGTAATTATCATCCGGTTGTTGAAGTTTTGGGGGCACTGTTTTGCAATTCTGTGCATGTGAACACATTTCTCAGTCAGAATGAATTCCTGCCCTGGTAGTAACAAAAATACTGAGAGTTCCAAATGAATCCCATGAGAAAAATACATACAGAGTGGAGAAATGTATGCTCATACAAGAACATTCTTCTACACTCCTGTCAGAAGAGAAAAAATCATCAGGAAAAACTGAGGGCATGTCAAGCAGAGAAGACATGATCATGGCTGGAGAAGAAGCGCATACTAAATCATTCTCATGACAGCTTTGCTTTGTGATGGAATGGGCACTATCAGATGACAGTCTGCTTCCCTCCTGTCATGCTAACATCTGCTACATTGTTATGCTCTTTTTGCTTTGCCATGTACACATGCACCTGAGGCTTTTTTGGTGAGATGCAAAATGCAGAATAATAATAGTAACCACTTTATTGAAGCATTGGTAAAAGCTGGGTGAGTCTTAGCAAATTTAAAAAAAAAAAAAAGTCAAATTAGAGCAAACATGTTAGAAGTGTTGGTGTTTTCAGAGGAGAACAGTATGCCAATAATAATGACCAGCATAAACCCTCAAAATGTGCTTTTGGAAAAGCTTCTCAGGATTAAGATTCCATGTTAGGCAATTACACAAAAATAGTAGCTCCTCTGAGATAGTGAAATGTTCTAAATATGTAAAACAGGATAAACTGGTGAATTCAAGACTGTACAGCTTGATTTTTTCCCCTCTTTGTTCAGAATAGTGTCTGTGTCAGACAAAGTGTGCTGTTTTTTCCCTATAACTATGTACTTCTACTAGTCTGATGCTATCTATTATGATCATGTTGCTTTGCACTATCTATAAAAAGCAGCTTCATTCTACTGTATTTATATGTGGATACAGTAGAATTAAGATATGTATGGATCATTTACAGAAATTTAAAGTAATGCTCATGTCAGAAGTTTACAGAAATACATTTTCATGTAAACGTTTGCGGGGTTTTTTAAAGTCTCTAAAAAAATTAGTGGATGAAATTACATAGCTCAAAATGGCTATTTTTATTTTTATGCATTACAGGCAGCCAATCCTTTTTTCAAATTGCTGACCATGCTAATGGAATTTGCTGGTGGACCTCCAGGAATGCCACCCTTTTCTTTTTACATTCTGCAGAGGATATGGGAGGTACAACAAGTAAAAGAAAATAGAAGCTAAACTGTCTTTCTCTTGTTCGTTCTTTTAAGTCTATGAAAGGGTTTTACATGTAATTCTCATTCTTGCTGCATTAATTCATGATTATTTCAATGACGCTTTCCAAATAAACCACAACAGTTAATAGGCATTTAAAAGTTCTGCTCTAACTTCTGATATTATTTTTAAAACATTCCTGATTAACTGATATTTCAGTTTTAAATTATAGTTCAGTGATAAACTAATTCATAGTAAGTGTCTAGAATGCTGCTTCTAGGCAAAATCCACTTATTTTTCTCAGTTATCCTTTTGCAGGAACTGAAAAATAATTCAAGGACCATTGTTTGTTGGGTGTTTTTGTCCATTTTGTACTGAATCTTTGAGTAGTCATTTGATATTTTTTGCCTCCGTAAAATACTCATTAACATTTTAAACCCATAAAATAGTCCTAAGTTGAATCTAGTGGATAATTGCTGTGGTGCAGGAGCATTCTTGTTTGCATTTCTAAATGGAGAAAGAGACTTTCTAACCACATTAGCACAGGGATAATTCCTTGATCTGAACACTAGATTAGGAATTAAAGCTTTCACTTCAGCTAACTGCTCTTTGAGTTCCCAGTACAATTTACTGTCTTTATGACTAAGAACATTCTGCTGAGGACAAGCTGTTGCACAATCATTTCCTTTAATATTCTCTAAAATAGTGGGGCTGGGGTTAGTAAAATATTACAGCTGTGCAGAGTTGAGACCTTTGTAAAACACAAACCTGTCTTACCCCCAGAAGCACTGTGGGATGGAGTATGGTTTGCTGCTCCTGGTTAGGAGAAGTTACAGAGCGGGAAACACTAGGTAACCTGGGAAAGCATGTACCAAGTGTTTAGTAGGTGTCTGGTCTGAATGTTAATTAGCTGGTACTGCTGTACCTCAGAGGTACAGGTTGTTCAAACAGCAGATCTTAAGGTCAAGAGTTACACTCAGCTGCTTTCTGCACGATGGGGAGCAGCAGGTTAGGAATTACTCTCGGCAATAAGGACACCTTTCCAAGAGAATACACACAGGTTGTGGCATGAAGTACGTGTTCTTCATGCTTTGGTCACCAGCCCAGAGGAATGTATGTAATTTGTCAAGCAATTATCTTTTTTTATTTCCCTCCTTATTCTTATGACACAAACTGAACCTACGGAGGAAGCCAGTCGGTGACAGGTTTCTGTTGGAAAGCCAGGCTTTTAGGGATAGAATTCTCACTTCCTTCTCTGGTGTTGCCAGCATGATTATCCTTACCCTGTTGACACCTTTGAAGGTTTAGAGTTATAAATTGTGAAGGCAGGGATAAAAGGCTCAGGAGCTAATGCTTAGGGAGAGATTTAGGGCGCAAAACCTACTTTTGCAGCCACTCCAGTTTCTACAAGTCATTAAAAAGTGATTGATTGATGAAGACGGTGAAAAATGATAGTCTCTTTCTTGGAGATACCCTCTAGCTATTATAAAGGAAGCTTGACAGATCAATTTCTCATTTCTAAAAAAAGGGGGGAGATTGTTCTTAATCTGTTTATTTTTAAATGGAGATTAAAATTTTATAAGCACAGTTTTGGTTTTGCTAGCTGCTCATATTGTTCAGGTGGATTGGAGTAGTTGGGAACAGCTTCAGCAATTCAGTTACTATCTGTGGTTCCTTAGATGGACTGAGTCTGGACACCTGGACCTCAAGGTGAAAAGAAAACTGTTTTTAAAACTAACCAAAGAGCAAACTACATTTATTTGTCTAGTAATATGTCAACAGATTTTTAACTACACAGAACCAGAAGGGCACAGGAAGCTATGTTTTCTCCTTATGTGTAAGGCTTTGATAAGTGTAAACAGCACTCCTCAGTCTTTTTGGAGCTTTGAAAAGCACCAGCTTAATTTATTCCTTGAAACTGCATATTCATAAAAAACATAATAGCTACTCCCAGCAGGAAGCTATATGAATACATTTGCACACCATTTATGTTCTTTTGCTATAACTTGTATAAAAATACAGATTCAGTGTTAAGGTTTTCTGTTAGCTTTAAAAAAAAAAAAAGTATTTCTTTGTTTATAAAGATAAGATTATTCAGTTTTCTAAGTACCTCAAAATATGCAGAAGGGATCTGTCCAGTAACTTCCTGGACTTAGACTGAACTTTCAAAAGCTCCAAAAAAGATTCAGAAGCACAAACCAGTGAAATTTTAATAAGGGTTTTCTTTTTCTGCCAGAGTCCCTCAGTCATGTAGGACCTTTGATGTACCTTACAGGATTTTGAAAAAAATATTTATAAAGTCTCAGCAATTTTCTTTAGGGTTTTGTTTGTGGTTTTTAATGCTATCAGCATGTAGTATCGATGTTACTCTTTGATTTTTATGCTCTTCTTTCAGGTCATTGAGTACAACCCATCTCAGTGCCTGGATTGGCTGGCTGTGCAAACACCTAGAAATAAACTAGCTCACAGCTGGGTGCTGCAAAATATGGAAAACTGGGTTGAACGTTTTCTTCTGGCACACAACTATCCTAGAGTGAGAACTTGTAAGTTAATTTAAATTAAATTATTCTTTTGTTGTAGCAAGTTACTCTGCATGGGGTATTCCTGTCACAAATTAAATACATGCTCCTGTGCTTTACTTTTCTTCTTTTCCAATTGTTCAGAATTTTTTTATTTTTAAAATACTAGTATTAACTGTGGTGCCTCATCAAGCCATACTATCTGGTTTTGATGAAAACTGTGTTTTGATTTTTTAACTTGAATGATACATTAGTAGGTTCTTCATCTTATGTGGTTAATCTGCAAGATTCAGGAAAACCCAAAGACGAGAAAGAGTTAATTCAAGAGGTTCTCCATAGTGTCCATCACATAGATGTACTGTAGGTGGGAGTAGTATATGTTCCTCTTTCACCCATCACCCATCAGAGAGTAATCGTTAGTTGAATCCTCTGAACTTGTGGATGAGGAAGAAGCAGCCTGTGCTTCTCTCCAGCTCCAGGGTGTCCTGGTTCTCTAGTTTATTCTGCAAGGAATCACACTGTCAGATTGCCTGATCACATTTTCAGCCTTTTCTGTGTTTAAATTTTTTAATAAGGGAGATTCCAGAGTAACAGGCCACATTGAACTTTAATACATTTTTTGTGGATGAGGGAGATGTGGAGAGTGGAGGTACACCTCTGAAGAGGTGATGACATCTTGATCAAGCAGAAGACAATTCAGTCACAGAAAACACCTGGTTTTGTATTTCTGTGAGGGGATGCATTGTGTTAGAACAGTTAGAACCAAGCAGCAGACAGGAAGATAAGGTGAAGAGGCCTGGGAGCAAATCTTAACATCACTTTGAACATGCTTGGTGCTAGTCGTAGCCACTCTTTTTTTTTTTCATCTCCAGCATGCATATAGTAACATCAGGTTCTATAAAATGCTTTGAAATCTGTAAATGGAACATACAATGCAATTTAAGTTGTGTTTACATGACTGTTGAGCGTGTGTCATTTCTCAGAGGTGTAACAGATTTCTTTTTATTTGAAGCCGCAGCCTATCTCTTGGTGTCGCTTATTCCAAGCAATTCCTTCCGTCAGATGTTCCGATCCACCCGCTCTTTGCACATCCCTACCCGTGACCTGCCTCTCAGCCCAGATACTACAGTAGTTCTTCATCAAGTCTACAACGTGCTTCTTGGCCTTCTCTCGAGAGCCAAGCTGTATGTCGATGCTGCTGTTCACGGCACTACAAAGCTTGTGCCCTACTTCAGTTTCATGACATACTGTTTGATCTCAAAAACTGAGAAACTCATGTTTTCTACTTACTTCATGGATTTATGGAACCTTTTCCAGCCTAAACTTTCTGAGCCAGCAATTGCCACAAACCACAACAAACAGGCTTTACTCTCTTTTTGGTACAACGTGTGTGTCGACTGCCCGGAGAACGTACGCCTTATTGTCCAGAACCCGGTGGTGACAAAGAACATTGCCTTCAATTACATCCTGGCAGACCATGATGACCAGGATGTGGTGCTCTTTAACCGCGGGATGCTGCCTGCCTACTATGGCATCCTGCGCCTCTGCTGTGAGCAGTCCCCTGCCTTCACCAGGCAGTTGGCTTCTCACCAGAATATCCAGTGGGCCTTTAAGAATCTCACGCCACATGCCAGTCAGTACCCAGGAGTAAGTAGATGGATACCAAAAATTACCATTTTCTTGTTAGTATTTCCTCTCTTACTGAATGTCTGTTTTAATGAATGAGATGAAAAGATTTGAATATCCATCAGTGAAAGTATTTTATTTTTATTTCCTGGAATAATAATTAATGTGTTTAGAGCCAATTACTCTACAATGGAAATGGCACTGTTTTGGTGTTTTAGATTTTCTTCCTTCTGTCATAGCAATTGGAGAGCAGATGTGTGTTTCTGGAAGCAAACACTGGTGTTTCCACTGTTCTTCAATATTCTGTACGTCAGAGTAGTAAGAACAAGAGAGTAGCCTCTAATGGAGATCTCAAAATAGCGTGTTGCATCCTAACTCTAAGTTGGAGGAATTCCCAGTAGTTTCTTCTTTGCTTTTGTGTTCTGGAATAGGGCGAAGATTTAACCTGTTGCATTCAAACAAAGGATGCCCTGGTGTTCTCCTGGGGACCACCTGTGTACCTTTGACAACACATTGGTGCACTGGGAGGTTGCACTATCTCTATGACACTTGCAGTAGAAAGTAGAAAGTAGAGTAGTCCAAGTGTAACACTGAAAAAAACAGGCTTAAAAAGTTCTTAATAGGTAAAATATGAATTTATGTATGATTACTCAGTGATTATGGCTTTGGAGTCCTTTATAGGTGTGCAAGGACAGAAAGAATACAAAGATTTTCTTCCGTAAGTAGAGAAGGAGAATGCATGGAATCTGCTGTGTTGAACTTGAGTCTAGTTCAGCTCACAGAGTCGTTTTTATGCTCTGGCAGTCCTGGGAATAGTCCTGCTGCTGTCATTGCATGCATCTCCACTTGGAAGTCTCAGTTTGGCTTGCCAGAGACTTCAGTTACTCCACTGTGTTTAGTGTTCCCATGCATGTGGGACTTCAGTGAGTTTTAGCACAAGCAGCTTTCTGAATTTTGTTACTTACAATGTAAAATCATCAGACAATGCACTTACCCATGCTGCAGAAGATGAGCCTCTATTCCTCAGGGAAAGCCAGTATAGTCACATGGAGCAGGATTTCCAGATTGTTTTCTGTTTCTCTTGTATGTAACAACGAGTTGTGCTGTCAGGAGACTTAAAAGCATCCAGTTAAGGATCATAAGCGTTATCTTAAATATCTGGACCCTAACCTGTGCAATAAATAGTAAAGGCTAAAAGCAAACTGCATTGAAGATAAATAAGGAATATCCACAACTTCTATGTCAAAATGTTAGATTTTAAGAACTGCTTTGTTTTAATCATTTAAGGTTAAAATTATTTCCATTTCCGCTGATTTTTATAACTTTGTATAATGCTTAAAAATGTATTCCCATATAAATTTGCTTACACATATTTTTTTGTATATTACTTAGTGAAGCAATACAGGATAAGTAATACAAATAAGAAGATATAAACCATAACATACTGAGAGACATTGCTCTAACCTACAATTCTTTGTGTGTTTTAGGCTGTAGAAGAGCTGTTTAACCTCATGCAACTGTTTGTAGCCCAGAGGCCAGACATGAGAGAGGAAGAGATAGAAGACATCAAGCAGTTTAAGAAAACAACCATAAGCTGTTACCTGCGCTGCTTGGATGGAAGGTCCTGCTGGACTACTTTAATAAGGTAGATTAGGAGTGAAGTTGTAGTGTAATAATGAATCATGTTTTAATAAGAGCTATATTTCACCAAACGTGAAGTATAATAAAAATTAGTGGGTTTATTTTGATACTCTTTTTGAAAAGTATCTTCGTGGATACTTTTATTCAGAAGTGAGCAAGCAGAAAGTTACAACTGTTTTCAAAAAACATTGTTTGTGAATGTCATTTATTTTAGAATGATTCTTCATCTAAAAATTCAGAAACTAGGTAAAGATTTTACAATAAACAGGTGTAAACCAATATGTATGTTGTCAGGATTAAAAATAAAAAAATAAAAAAAAATTGAGCCCTTGGAAAAAAACTAAAACCAAATCAATGTTCTAATTCATCATTTAACCTGAAATTCCATTCTTAGCCTACCATGGTAGGCTAAGATTGGCAAAGTAGCAATTTCAGCTGCTGTTCCTGACATTTGTTATTCTTGGGCAGAAATGGTTTTTAGAAATACTGCCTCTGGGACGGTTTTATTGTATCATATCTTCAAATAATTTTTCATGTCTAGTCTATCTTAGTAGTACATCAGAACCTGTAGCTTGGCTATTTTCAGTATAACTAGAAGTTGCCTGTGTATGTAGGTCAGGTATTGGGGTTTGAAATGCACCTAAAATACACTTGTGACAGGGAGCAATGGCCTGTGTTACCTGAAGGGATTCCATAGAGCACAGTGATATTTTTCCAAATGCTCTGGAAGAATTGCTGCATTGAGAGGAATGATTCATTAGTTGTCCATCATCATTTATTTTCTATCCTGCTGTAAGCATAAAATGTTCTGATACAAATGTTTTTATACATTTAAAAGTCCAAGCATTTGCTTACTGAATATATTTAAACATTTTGACAAGCATAAAGTTCTGTCTTTTGAAGTACATTATTCTTCTCAGTTTTTGTCATTTTTGCTGACATTATTTGGGAAATATTTATGTAGAGCTTGTTTATAAATTGCTTTTGATAACATAAAGTTAACATAAAGGAAGTTAACATCAGAGAAATTTTTAAATGAAATTTGGGAAAAAGTAAAGAGAATAATTATGTTATTTTGTGGGGTTTTTGTTCTTCTGTGATTATTTTCCAAAATGCGTTATGAGCTTAACATTTTTAGGCATTTGCATGAATTATGAAAAGATTATAGGTAATTTTCAGGGTTCTTAATGTTTGGATTTTTTTCCTAGTGCCTTCAGAATATTACTAGAATCTGATGAAGACAGACTTCTTGTTGTGTTTAACAGAGGATTGATTCTGATGACTGAGGTAAATACTTTGTTATTTAATTACAATAAACATCTCACTTACTTATCAAGTCCTTCCCTGTTGTCTTCAATAAGATTTCTTTAGTAGTAAAAAGATAATCAGGAAAATGTCTGCCTGCTTCTCAAGACAGAGGGAAAGCCACAAACAAATGATGTTGAGAGGAGTGAGTTTATGCTATTTTGGTGTCATTCTCTTCATTAGAGATAACAGTGAGTGGATGGTGAGCACAGTCACACAATTATTATTAGCTAAGAAATGTTACAGCAACAGATTAAAATACAGAAGTAACTTAAAGGATACTCAGATGCAATTGTGATTAACATTTCTGAGCACTTCTCTGAGGCACCTCTGAGGCAGTTCTCCCTTTCTCTCCTACCTGTTGAGCTTTCATTTGCAAGAAGGAGCAGTCTAAGAACACACAAACTAGATTTCTTTGCAATGAAACTAAACCCAGAATGCATTTTTGGAGCACATACAGTGTATTCCAGTTGTAAATGGATATTTGGTCCATGAGACCAGACCAGAGTTAGTTCAAAATAGAGAGGGGGAAAAAAAAAACCTAATAACACAGCCCTTACATGGATATAGTTTGGATGTTAAACATCTGCCCACCAACGGCTTCACTGTACAGATCCGCTTGTACTCTTCTGCAGTAATGTAGGAAAAGCCTAAAAGATGTTGCTGGAAAAGCTCAGAATTGGTAGTGGCTGCTTTTTTAAGATCAGGGAGATACTAGGTGACTGAAAAAGGGCATGTACAATGTTTATCTTGTTTTCTCCTTCTCAAAATGGTTGTAAGATGTTGGATTCCATTCAACACTTCCATTATTGAGTTGATGGATTAGAATATGTGTTTATTAAATGGCAGTGCACAGTGGGGAAGGACGCTACATCCTTTGGAGAACAAGAATGAAGATCAAGATTGTCTGGATGTGTTGGAGGAAGTGTAAAAAAATGTGATGCAGTTCATTCTTGGCATATGTAGAATGGTGTATTCAGGGAGCTGTAACAAAGTGGTGAAAATCCATGATTCAAGACAAGTGGAGAGGAGGTAGCTGTAGCTGGTACAGTAAATGGGATACAGGAATAAATGGCTTCTGAAGGTGTCAGCCAGCGTAACTGGAAGTCATCAGGAGGACTTTGAGCAAATATCTGTCAAGGATATAAAGATATTTAGTCTGCCTTAAGGCATGTGGATGGACTTGGATGATGCTTTGAGATGGATTTCATCCCCCATTTTTATATGGTTTATATAAAAAAAATCTCTTTTTTTTATGCCACTGGTTTGTATTTCCTAGGACAAAATGTGATACAAAAAGCTGAAATTACAAAATCAGTTGGAAAAATAAAAATTAAGACACTGCTGTATTGTTTGAAAACAGATTTTATGAGCTTGCTACAAATGTCAGCCTTTTGATTTACTACAGTCAGTTAGCTTACATTCAGTACACTGGGGCTGGAATGTTAGGAACTGAGCTATAACTTTATTCATATGTGGAATTCATAAGTAGACTAAGATACATACATGCATCTGTATTAAAACACCTTGTTTAACAGCTTAGTTAACCTTGTTTCATTCTAACAATGGTTATTGAAGTTTATAACTAATGGGTAAGATAATTTGTCCTAAATAAAACATTAGTAGACATTAGATAAAACTAAAATGTTCATTTTCTAGATGAGTTGCTTTGCATCTTGAAATTACCAGAAACTATAATTACCTCATAGTTTCTTTTGTTCACTGGAAGTGCTTTGCATGGTGAAAAATGCCTGCGTCAAGCAGTTGTTACACCCAAAGAAGTTTTCCACTAAGCAGGGTTAGCCATGTGTCTTTTATCTTCACTAGAATATAAAAATGGCATATCAAGATTTGGCATTACAGGGAATGAGATTTCTGTTTCTTTAGCTTGAAAATTATCCCAGCAGATTGAATATAATTTCTTGTGCTAGGGTTTTTTGCAGTTTGGAGATGAGTTGCTTTTCCTTCCCTATATTTCTATAAATCACAGATCCCCAGAAGGTATTTTAGTTATAAAAGGAGAAGCAATTCATCTGCTGTACAGTCATATAGCTTATGTCCTTAAGCAGCATTTTGAAAAATGACTAGCATCTATATTAATCTTAGGTTTTTTCCCCAAATTCACGGAATCACAGAACTGTCAGCGCTGGAAAGGACCTCTAATGATCATCTAGTCCAACCCCCCCATAAAGCAGGATCCCCTAAAGCACGTTACTCAGGACTGCATCCAGGCAGATCTAAGTATCTCCAGGGAAGGGGACTTCAACAACTTTCCTGGGCAGCCTGTTCCAGTGCTCTGTTGCACTCACTTTAAATAAGTCACATACCAATGTCTTGTCTTTCTGCATCTATAATGTCACTTTGTGTGTTGACACAGAAAGATCAGGATTACAGATGTATAAAAATACTGTGTCTCAATTTATGCTTTATTTATTAGGTTTTAGGTAAATGTGAAAACTTTGTAGTTATTTTCAGCCACTTATATAAAGCTTTACCTTAAAAACAAATTAAGGCTGTTTTTAAATATCTCTCTCTGTAGCCTGTATTGGATGTGCTCACAAAAGTGCTCATTTCTTGAGTTGAGATGGGTGGTAGCTACTTGTAGAGGGGTTAATGTTACAATAAACTTCACAAATTTCTCTCTGACATGCACCTGATAAAAATTAATTAGGATTCTAGTTTTTGGGTTACGTGAGAACAAAAATCAGCTTTTTGGTCAAAGGCAAGATTCACTTTAACCCCCCAAACAAGACTGACTACTTGTTGGTCATTGTTACCAGAACTCGATGTCCAGTTCAGCAGTTACATTTGATTGTTACAGAACTTGGTCACTCATTTGTTCACTCTCTTTCCTTCTCCCTTTCTGTCCCTTTCCCCCACCTCCTTTTTATTTATTAATTAATTTATTTTAACCTATTAGTATAAAACTATTCTAATCTTGTATACAGATTTATTTATGTCGTTGAGTAATTTTGGGATGACGTCTAGTGCAATATTTTTTTATACATCTTGTTTGAGCTTGTAAAAAGTGGTATCTGTAGGACAGAAATATAAATGATAACAAGTGTGTTGATTTGGCAACATTAAAGTTGTGGCCTTTCTTTCTCTCTATAGTCCTTTAACACGTTGCACATGATGTACCATGAGGCCACAGCTTGCCATGTGACTGGAGACCTGGTAGAACTTCTGTCTATTTTCCTCTCAGTTCTTAAGTCAACACGTCCATATCTTCAAAGAAAAGGTTTGATTATAACTCTCCAAAGGATTATGCCTGTTCGCTGTTAATTTTTATGACTAAAACCTTTGTATTTTATCTTGCTTATTATCTGTGTTTAAAAACTTCCCATGTAGTAGGAGGTATGATTACTAACAGTTACTAAGTGGTTACTTATTAAATTATTTATTGACAAAATGTGAAACTAGATAAAGTTAATAGCATTAGACCAGTGAGATGTAAAAGTTCTCTAGATTGATTACAATCATGCTAGAGGAAAAAGAGATTCTTCAGCAGTCAAATTCAGTGCTTTATTTAATGAGCTTTTGAGAAGTCACCTGACCAGATTTCTATGGCTGTTGCATTTGCAGATGTGAAGCAAGCTCTCATTCAGTGGCAGGAGCGAATTGAATTTGCCCACAAGCTCTTAACTCTGCTAAATTCCTACAGCCCTCCAGAACTTAGGAACACTTGTATTGGTAAGTTCTATCAGTGTAACTGCCCAGACACAGTTTCCTGCTTTGAAATTTAAACTCTGTTTTTGCAAGTGTGAATGCTTATTAGGTGCTCTGTAGGTGGGGGTTGTTTATATAACTATTGTCAATACGTAAATACTGCTCTTGTTCCTATTGTAAATCTGTTTTTGTCAGGTTAATACTAGTATTTCTACTTTCCCAAGCATGCAGACTGTGTGCAAAAAGTCAGCCTTTATTTTGAGAGACCAGTTTGCTACCCGATAAGGGGCATGATCAAGGAATAACTCCTGAGTTCAGGTGTCAGTGAGTTTAGAATCAAGTCCCTAATCTTACTCTGAAATTCAAGTACTAACACATGCTCCACTCAGGAGGATGCATGGTGACCAAGTTAGTCCAAGTAACAGCTTTTAGTGTTCATTTTTATGATCCATTACTGCAAAGTATAATAATAAAAGTATCTTGTGGAATTAAATGGATTTGCTTTTAAGCATAGACGTTATATATATATAATTGTCTTTCTTGCATTAGAAGACTTATTTTAAGAAGTTCTTCTATTTTATTTTTTTAAATGATATGTAAAGGATACAATCTGCATTTTTACGCATGCTGATGAAGGCCTAAAACTGTGTCCAAATTACCTTTTTTTTGTGTGATTTGAGTGCATTTTCCCCTTATTTTGAGTGCCTGTCTCATTGTCCTCCTGACTGCTGCTGGTTGACATTTTCCAGGCGTCAAACCCGCTATGTTTAAGAAGAAGGAAAAGGGTAATTTTATCGAGCTTCTACTTTCTGCAAGCTGGCACCCTCTCACTGGTGGTTGATCTACTACCGAGCAGGTTTTCTCCCAGTGGCAGCGGTGAAGGGAATCTTGGCTGGTTCAGGGGTGTTCATGTGCTATTCACAGTAGAGGCACCCCCCCAGTGCACACTAAGTGCAGCAGAAGTGATAAGAAAGAGAGTTTGCAAATGCATGAGCCTTAAGTTAAACTGTTTGCTGTTAAGAAATAACAATATGTAATAGCAAAAACAACTTTTTGTTTGTAGATGTCCTCAAGGAGCTTGTACTTTTAAGTCCTCATGATTTCCTACATACTCTGGTTCCATTTCTACAGCACAATCATTGTACATACCACCACAGTAATATCCCAAGTAGGTATTTCAGTGATTGTATTTTGAAGTTCTCTTACACTGTTATTACTGTATCGTGTTCCTTGCTGATGTCAAATATTGACCTTTTTAATATATCCCTATTTTATCCTAACTTATACTACAGTGTCTCTTGGACCTTATTTTCCATGTCGTGAAAATTTGAAATTAATAGGGGGAAAAAGCAATATTCGCCCTCCACGCCCTGAACTTAATATGTGCCTCTTGCCTACCATGGTGGAAGCCAGCAAGGTATGTAAATGGATGGTCTTAAAATAGCTACTTCTCTATTGTTTTTCTGTTTTTATACAAGTATTACAAGAATCCAGTAGCATAATGCATTTATGTTTTCTTTATAAACAAAGCATAATTCTTCTTCAAGATGTGTTGTCCTCATATACTCCATTCTAGATGTGCACTCCAGAAGCACCATTTCCCTGCCCTTGGTGATACAAAGCTCCATATTCCAGACATGATAAGGGTTTGAACCTTGTAACCAGGAAAAAAACACAGCACACATTTTTTATGATCTTCAGTCTGTTTGTAGCATTTATAAAGAAAATTCAGGAACTGCCCATGGATTGTCCAAATGGGTTTCAAAGGATGTTAAGATTTATTACCAGACAGCTAAGTAGATCCTTCAGGTTTCATTAGAGTCCATTCCACCAGGGCTGAGGCATAACGTGCTATTTGTTTGGGTAAAATACCAGCACCAAGACAGAAATACTGTCTAGGGTTTTAAGTCTTTCACTTTCCTTTTTCCCCTCTCTGGGCTTCCTGATGGGATGCCACCTGGGGCTACTTCGTAGTCACTTGCCACGTCCCATTATTACAGGTGCAGCAAAGGTGGGATTCAGCTCACGTAACTTTGCCTATCTAAAAGGTCTGACTCTTCCTATGGTTAATGGTGATAAGTAGTTTTGCTTGGAAGGAGATAATTACACTCCTTCCTGTCCTAGAAATGTGAGTGCAGATGAGGTGACTTTTCCTATGGAAGGGTCTCTCCACTGACTGCAGGGAATATGGAAACGACTAGATTTTAGATAGCAAAAGTCAGGTAAGATGAATCCCACCCGGAAAGGAATATGTATGGACAATCATTTGAAGAAGGCAAACTGGTTACTTGCTGTACAGTAACTGTGGTTCTTCAAGATGCTTTGTCCACACAGATTCTGTGGTCCTCCTCCTGTGCTAACTCCAAATCCTGTCATAGGAGATTCTTATTGGTGAAGGAATTGAGTGGTGGTTGAAGCCGCCATACCCCTTATGCCCTCAGGTACAGTGGTCGCAAGGACACACTGGGTGCAGGCACAGCCCCAGTGGACACTGCTATTCAGAAAGAATCCAAGCTCCTGCACATGGGGCCTGTGTGCACGTAGATGGGAATCTGTGTGGGCAACACATTTCGAAGAAGCACGGTTACTGTAGGGTAAGTAGCCCTTCTTTTTTAAAGCTTTCAAAATGACGCTTTGTCTATTTGTGCACCATCAAATTTACTGTATAACCAAAGTTCTTCAAAAATTGTGTAGAGCCAGAAATCACCTGTAGTAGTTTCTTCTCTCATGTATGCAGAGGTAATAGATGTGACACTAAATAATGTAAATATTTGAACAAAAAAGTCGCCATATTACATGGCACAGTATTTTACACTTGAGAATGAATTATATACATTAGGAACCAGAAGGTTTTTAAACCTCTAAAGCCACATCCACTATTACATTTCCCTGTGGTTTTGCATGCTTATTTTTCATTCATTTGTCTTGTATAAGATTGCATTTGTTTGCTCGAGTTTTTGAGATTTCCTTTTGGTTATCTGGTCTACAGAAGCTTATACCATTTCCAGGGTATACGTCCAAAATACATTAAAATACTGGCACACAAAACCCTTGGCATATATTTATCATTTGGTTTGAGACATTCCTGAAAATATTGTGTTGAAAACTTGTGAAGCTCAGTCTGGAGAAAATTCTGACTGCTACAGATCATAACTGACAAATTATTATTTAAAAAGCAGTAGTTTATATATATATCTAGGTATCTGTATATGATATAAAATGACTGTGTTCTTTTCTTGTCATCTTCAAGATGTGGTATTCGTGGCTTTGTGTCTTCTCAGTCTGTTGATTCAGAAACTTGCAGTAGAAGTTTGTACTGGTGGGGGAATTGCCTTTGCCATCCCTCCTCTGACCTCACTGTTGTGCTTGCCGTGGGCTTGGTGAGGAGAGACAGCTGGGCTGGGTTAGACCTGGAAATTCCCATCATGTTTCCCTGTAATAATTGATGAAACATTTTAGGGCAAGAAGTGCAGTAACATTAAGTTCGATGCTTAGGAACTCTGGTTGCTGTCCAGTTGCCTATGTAGTTTAAATTAAGCTCTCTTGAATCTTCAGGGCAAAGATGATGTTTACGATCGCATGCTGCTAGACTACTTCTTCTCCTATCATCAGTTCATCCACCTGTTATGTCGAGTTGCAATCAACTGTGAAAAGTTTACTGAAACTTTAGTTAAAATGAGTAAGTACAAATGTTATACAGTCTAAGGATTTTTTTTCTAAGATAACTGTGAGTTGAGTGTTTCTCCCCTAAGTTTTATATTCAAACACTTTCAGAAAAAGCAGAGCTTGTGAAACATGCTACATTAATAATTCTAGAAATTATTTTTACTCATAAAACGGCACAATGTGTATTATGTGGCTCTGTCTGTCACAGGACTTGTCATGCTTCAACATGTCGGGAAGGGAGCTGAGGCAATCAATAAGATCTCAGTCTCCTTGCACATCTTGAGTTTAATACAGCACTCACTTAAGGTTTTTTCGGTTGATCTGGTTTTTCATTTCTTTTTTTGGCAGTTTAAATGGCTTTGGGTCAGATCCTGAGCCCTCAGCACCTCTGACAAGGCCATGAATTGACAATCTGCCCAGGTGCATACAGGGCCAGCCAGCCAGCCTCAGTCAGCATTGGTTGTGTTGTTACCAACCCAGGTTTATTTTACTTCATAGTTTTAGGAACCATCACAATTAATTAAGTTTATGACCTTTCAGTCTTGTAGTTTGTACTAGTTCAGCTCTGCCAGTAGATATCTCCAGTATTTGCATTTATTTATGTTATAATGTAACCTATTTATTTATGTGTGTGTGCAAGGCTTTGCTGTACATTGCTGGCTTTATCTGTCTGATTCGGCTGCTCCCCACCTTGAATTGCCCCATGTGCTACTCCAGAGGCACGTTGCGGGGTTTAAAAAATTTTGTCTTGCACTACGGATGCTAGGATAAGCCAAGTTACCCAGTGTGGTACATGCAGATGCAAAAACCTCCGTGTCACACAGGCAGTTATTACAGGGATGCACAGGCTGGGAGCCAACTCCCTTTCTCCCATCAGTTCTCTAAAAGTCAGACATATAGACAGATTTTCCTCTGTAGTCAGTGGAGAGTTGTAGATTCCTTTCAAGAGAAATTTCTCTTCTGATTCTTAGCTATCTGAAGCAGAGTGACCCACCTTCTGACAGGAGCTGCTTGTTTTCCTGTTTTCTCTGCCCATAGGAGCTGGCTACCCAGCTATGATTTAATACCACTTCTAGACAAATAAAACTATACAAAATTTAACATGATAATGGAGTGTTCTTTTCATCCCCTGAATCACCTGTTTGCTCGTTGTTTCTCCTGCTCTTATGATTGTAGTGCTGGCATTATTCATGTACTACAAGTTGTGTTAAAGTGTACTGGAATGTGTATTGTTTGCTTTTGCTCAGTCCATCTCTATCATGGTCTTAGGAAACAATGGTGTTTGTGTTAATAGTGAAGATCACCCTTTTAAAATTATATGCTGTTTTTAAGAAAAGGTATTTAAAGCCCTTAAGTACTGTAGCTGACCGGCTGAAAATGCAACAGCAATATAACAACCTGATTACAAACCCAGAACTAAAGCCAGCTCTTCAGTTTTGTTACATTTTACAGAAAAGCTGAAGGGATATATGTATTTATTAAACATACTGTAAAAACTATAAATTATAGGTCTTTCTGATTAAAAAAAGATAGCATGTGTTCTTATAAAATGACAGGGCACCTTGGTACTACTTTTATCAGGAATTATCTCCAACAAAATTCTCATACAGTAACTTATTTTCTCATGAAATTTCAGGTGTCCTAGTTGCGTATGAAGGCTTACCACTCCATCTTGCATTATTCCCCAAGCTTTGGACTGAGCTTTGTCAGACTCAGGTAAGAGCCAGTGGGTTGGAGAATTAACAGAATGGAAGTAGAGGCAAAATACAATGAATGTGAAACAGAAATTAACCTGTAAAGTGTAACTAGTAGGTGTTGGTTAATCACTGAAAATACAGGACGCTGTAGGTGGCTCGCAAGTTGATGCCAGCCCTTCTCATCCATATTGATGGTGATAGACTTGCATTCCTATGGAATCAACTTCCTAACAAGAAAATGTGAAATAATAATTGACTGTAATTAATTTGTACAATTTACTGATACCTGACAGACCTGAAGTATTTTTATCAGTAAGAGTTGTCCAGTATAAATTAAGAACATGAGTGGGCCTGGCTGGATGTCTCCAGGTAAGACAGCAGCTGCAAACAACAGCACAGCAGTGCCGTACGCCTGTGCTGACTGTGCTGCCTTCTCTCTCTCCACCAGTCTGTCATGTCAAAGAACTGCGTAAAGCTCCTCTGTGAAGATCCAGTTTTTGCAGAATATATAAAATGTATTCTGATGGATGAAAGGACCTTTCTTAACAACAACATTGTGTACACCTTTCTGACCCATTTTCTTCTAAAGGTAGGTCATCTATTAGCAGTAATTTCTAATTCAAGAAACTCAGTCATATATGCTGTTTCAGTTCAGGATACTGTTTCCACACTTCTGTTTTTTGTGGTTTAAAAAGGAATGTATTCTTTTCACAGGTACAAGGGCAGGTGTTTTCTGAAGCAAACTGTGCCAACTTAATCAATACTCTAATTACAAATCTAATAAACCAGTATCAAAGCCTAGAATCTGACTTCAGCAACCAGAGAGTTGAAATTTCCAAAGCAAGCTCTACTTTAAATGGGGTGAGTCTTTCCTAAGCCATTCAAGTATCAGCATCACTTTGGAGCCAGCTTATTTTCTGTGGAGACTCCTCAGTGCCATGTGCCAGGTTCTAATTAAAGAGGTGACCATTGTTAGCTCTATTTTGTAAGCTGGACTCCTTGGTGAGAGCATGGGAGGCTGCCTTTGCTGGCTGTTCGTAAATATATTCAGAATTTGATCTTTTTGATGGTCAGAACATGTTGAAGCCTCTGCTTATACCACAAATCTGTCTTGTGTGTAGGGTTTACTAAATCAGAGTGTGAAATAAGGCTGGTTACATTACCTTGCTGATGTGTTTTTAGGACCTCCGAGCACTTGCCTTGCTGCTGTCAGTGCACACTCCCAAACAGCTCAATTCAGCCCTGGTTCCAACGTTGCAAGAGCTTTTAAACAAATGTAGAGCCTGTCAGCAACAGAGGAACTCACTACAAGAGCAAGAAGCCAAAGAAAGAAAAACTAAAGGTGTGTCTTCTATAAGAGTGTCTCTCTACCAATTCTAAGGTTTTACACAACTAACTCAATGCATTGTTTCCTCACCACTAAAGGTGGGCCACTTCTTGGCTCCAAACCTCAACACTACACAAGAAATATTTTACTATGGAGCTAAAATTCTGGGCAGCACATGGATCTGCTATAAGCAAAGTAGTATTTATTGAAGTAGTGTTTAATATGGAAAAGGATAATAATGTGAAAGGCCTGTTACTTGGATGTATGGCATGAACACATGTTTTCCTAAGCAAGTTTTCCTTTTCCTTGCAGATGATGAAGGAGCTACTCCTGTAAAGAGAAGGAGGGTCAGCAGCGATGAGGAGCACACTGTAGACAGCTGCATCAGTGATTCAAAAACAGAACCCCGGGAGGCGCTGACACCAACAAGCACTTCAGATAATGAGACACGGGACTCTTCCATCATTGACCCAGGCACTGAGCAAGATCCTCCTTCCCCTGAGAACAGTTCTGTCAAAGAGTACAGAATGGAAGTCCCATCTTCATTTTCAGAAGACATAATGTTAGCAACGCGGTCACAGCACACGGAAGAGCAGCCAGGAAACGGTAAATTTGAAGAATGCAAAGAATTTAAAGACCTGCAGACTTCCAAGGATGCCATTGGACCTGAGGAGGACTCGGAGTTTCCTTCCACATCGATTTCGTCAGTTTTATCTGACCTCGCAGATTTGAGGAGCTGTGATGGTCAAGCCTTACCATCCCAGGACCCTGAAACTAGTTTATCAATCAGTTGTGGCCATTCCAGAGGACTTTTTAGTCACATGCAGCAGCATGACATTTTAGACATCCTGTGTAGGACCATTGAGTCAATGATTCACGTGGTCACAAGGATATCTGGAAAAGGAAACCAAGCTGCTTCTTGACATTAGATGGAGCATGTCTGCTTTTAAGTCCTTTTTTTTTTCCTCCTTCCCCAAATGCTCTTTGTATAAGTTTTGCTTATTTCTGTTTTGTGCTTCAGTTCGTCCAGTGCTCTCTGCTTGAATGGCAAGATAGATTTATATGCTTAATTCTTGGTCAGGCAGAACTCAGATTTTTCTTTTCTTTCTTTCCTTTTTTTCCTCCCTTTTTTTTTTTTGTTTTGCATCTACCGTACACTTTCTTAAAGGGCAATCAGATAATGGATATGTTTTATGTAATTAAGAGTTCACTGTAGTGGCTTTCATTTAATATGGCTGTCTGGGAGAACAGGGCCTCCTTGCCCTGTATGATGTAATTTAAACTTATGGCATTTTTACTGTGTATAATATGGTGTCCTCTGTGCCAGTTTTGTACCTTATAATAGAGGCAGATTGCCTCAGATCGCTGTGGTTCTTATTATCAAAATTAAGTTTACTTGTATACTAAACAACCACAAGAAATTTGATTCTGTAAAGAATCCTCTTTAGCTGTGGCCTGGCAGTATATATATGGTGCTTTATTTAACAGAATACCTGTGGAGGAAATAAAGCACACTTGATGTAAAATTAATTGTTTTATTTTTATTGACATGATCAATTGCTATTCTGTGCACTTCATTAAACTGATTGTGATGACTTTTCATTTGTTTATAATACGTTGCTTCAGTCTTTGGATTTCTCATCAAAGACAACTTCAAAAATTAAACAGCTGCAGAGAGAAATGATGACCCAATGTATATAACTGATGTAAATGTTGGTCCTTTTCTGGTTTACTTTGCATGTTCAGTCGCACAGTTAGAGGGACTGGTGGTTGTTTTTGGTTTTGCACATAATGTGAGAAAATGCACTTGTGTCAGAAACTGGTGGAACTTTTAATTTCCCTAATTTTAACCTGTGTTAGCCCTACTTTTCTCCTGTGCCATTTGCAGACTTCCTTCCTTTTTTCCCCCCTCTACCTGTGCTGCCCTGGGGCCTGCTCCACCTGTCTGGAGTCCCTTGCTTTCTTGACAACTTCTCCATCCCCTGAAATGCTGTAATGACTTTTATCACCTTTCCTTGTCACATTTCCTCCTGTTATTTCTCAGCAATATCCATTTCCTATGTGATCTTTCAGACTGTCAATGATACTGGTTTTAATATCTGATTAAACTTCATTTTCAGCTTCATTTCCCAGTTGCTTAGCTCATTTGTATTTCTATTGTCTTCATAATGCATCTATTGTGGTCTTTTTTTCCTCTAAATTCCTTCATTCTGTCTACCATTTAATGTGGTTTAGCATCATTTGCTTCTCCATGTGACTCCTCTTACTCTTTGAATCTGCTCTCTATTTTTTTAACCCTCTGTAATGAATTAGTTTTCTCTTTGAAGTTTAGACTTTATGTTCCCCTTTATTAACACTTCTGTTCCTGCATTTACAGACACTATATTGATCCTTAGTGTTTAAGTTGGTCTCTTTGTTATTCAGACATGAAGTAATGTTTTCCCTCTCTTTAGGAATAATTTCATTACCCTTTCTGATCAACTCCTCCACAGATTGCAACTTCAGAGAAATCATCAACAGCTTCTGCTCACAACTCCTACATAACAAATATCAGAGGTCATCTGTCAAGTCTTCTACCAACCCAACTAACAGTTAAGATGTCTTTAGGAAGATATTTACCTGTCAATCAAGAGATTAAGCAGCCATCATAACCCTTTGGTGAGTAGTCTTAATTAATCTAATTAAAAATGTGCCTCTGATTTTGGTATGCTCTGACTTCACCTTTCAGCTATTGTACTTTGTTGGCTTTCACTTCTTACAGAGTGAGAGAGATGGCATCATAATTCTGTTACTACAGAGTGGGATTCTGTCTTTTGTGATATTTTTCTTTTTATTTTGAACCCTTTTTTGAAGTGTATACGAAGTATAATCAGCATTTTAGTAATTTTCATAAATGATACTCAAGTAATTCACCCCTCTTCCTCTCTTCCCAGATGAACATTACCCCTCTGTGTTCAGCCGATTACTGACTAGATCCTTTTAAGTTATTTTTTGGAAGTTTTCCTCTACAGACCTTTATATAATTTGCAAATGCTGTTAGTGGTAATTTTGTATTGTATGGTCAATTATTTTCTCACATGTAGATAACTGGCAATTTTGAATCCCACTGGAAGTCCATTCATTTGCTGACTGTTTTCCACTCACCAAGAAGTTAGTGCTGCAGTGACATGGTATGGCAGGGGTTGGTGGCTCTCTAAGCGAGGCACCCTTATGCAGCAGGGCATGCCTTGTACACACCAGCTGTGTCAGGCCAGCAGTTCCCGTGCAACCTCTCTGAAAAGCTACAGCAAATCTGATGCAGCGTTAAAAAGCAATTGAATTGATCAGCTGCAATTAAGTGAATCTCCTGTAGTCCTAAACTGACTAAATGTAATACTACTTTTTCTATTACCTTGCTCAAAAGTTGTGTCAAGATTATCAGCAGTATCTTTATTTTTACTGCTCTTCCCTTACATTACCTTCCAATTTCCCCCTTAGTTTTCCAGCAATTTTTATTGGGATTTTTTTCCTAGTGTTTAGTTTTTTAAACAAAAGGAAGGGGTACCTGCACAAACATGTCTCCTCTTCTGTATCCTTCTTTACACCTGTTTCTTTATCTTCTGTCATTTTATATGTTCTGTAAGTCCTGATTTTTTCCACAGTATTCCTTCTATTTTACTTGGAATCAATTTTCTAGTTTGTATGTGTTTGCCTTCATGACTGCTTTTTTTATCCCTGTATTTGAAAACTCCAACTTTAACTGGCTTCCTCAGTCCCTTAACACTTTTATTCTCTTCCCTGGCTCATCCCACCTCTCATTTAATTATGTATTTCCTCCTGGAAGTCTCACTCCCATTTAACTCCTTCAAAATTAAGCTTTAAAAATGCTTTCTTCTTCCACCGTCCTCACTGTGCACAGTCCCTGACAGCCAGCTTCTATCTCCTGGACTTAACCCAGTAAGACCCTCCTCTACACTGATTTTTGGCTACAGTCTTACAAATCTTGCATATTTAATTGTTTTTCCTTTTAGCTTTCTCAGAGACCAGGCTGTTGTCCAGAATCTTACTAGTTTATGAAAGTGCTACATCACAAACAAAAGTACCTTTTCCTCTTTCTGCTTTGCCACTTCTTTCATGCTGCTCACACTCCCTGGAATGTCTTCTCTCCTTAAAACATATGAATTCCAATCAATACAAGTATATTTCCCATAAACTCTCTACCTCTGTCTTTACTCCTGCTGTTTTCTGTTATATTGGGAAAATTTTAGGATAAGGAGCAGTGTGTAAGGTGTAACTCCTAATCCAGCTCAAGGGCTGAGGATGATGAGTACTTCAATGTCTTTTGGTTTTATTACACTCTTGCAGAGTCTATGAGAAATTTTAGCACTCAAGAGTAAATTGTTTTGCCTCCCTAAGACAATAGTTGCCCCTTTACGCTGTGCCTGGCTGACAGTGGTAAAAATTTTTATTTTTCTCAATTCCAAAATAGCTGTGTGTGGAAGTTGAACCTTCAGATTGTAAATACAATACTAATGTCAGCTAAGGTCCAGCACGTGCAGTGAAGATGGGAAGTGCTGGTGAAGCAAAAAGAAAAAAGTCCTTTTTTTTGACTGCAAGGGCAGCCATCTGGGGCTGTCTGGGGTGGGAAAGCTGTCTGCCCATTTCTTGTACTAGGTTGGCCTACAAGCAGGATGACAAGGTAGGTGGTACTTCCCATTTTTAACTTAAAAGTTTGTACTAATTAATCAGACTTATAGCTGTGCAGGCACGAGGGAGCAAGAACCCTACAGAGACATGTAATTTTCAGTTCACTACCCTGTCCTTATAGAGGATGGGAGAGGTGGCTGGGGGTTCTTCCTCCTGGCATAGTCTTGGACCTCCCAGCAGCCACTGCAGAGAGTTTTCTGGGGGATTTGGCTGTGCCACACCTGGGAGTGCTCTAACTCTGGAAACACAAGTAAGTGACTTCTTTTTTAAATACTGATGATTGGCAATTGGTCCAGCTTGAATATTCCTGCTACTGGAAGGAGGAGACGAGAGAATTCAGAGTAGCAAAACACGTAATGGGCACTTGCGACCCTAAGGTGGAAGGGGAGTTTAGCCAGCAGGAAAAACGGGTGAGGCACATTGCCCAGAGAAGTACTAGGGCTGTAGGATAGATTTAAATAAACTTTTAATTAGATGTGACAGGCTACTCTCAGATAATAAATGGTCACAAAATCTCTTAAGTTTGTCTACATGCAAAACTGCTGAGTCTGATCTCTGTCTTAAACCTAGATTTTCTATTTTTATTTAAAGGTGACCCCTTCTTCAACCAATATTCTAAAAATATTTTTTGTATTCAAAATGTTAGTCTCTTTGTCCTTGAATATTTGTCAGAAAAGGTAACTAAATTCTGAGGACTCAGAAAAAGGTGCTAAAACATGACATTTCTGAAAAGGCTGTCTGCACCCTCTGTCTGGACACCTAAAACACAAGCAATGCAACACTTAGTAGCCTGTGTGCCTGTGCTGTCACTGTAACAAACCTCACCCAAGTTCAAAGAGGAGAACTGATGGCGAACTTCAGGGAACACCTTGCGTGTAGAAAAGAGCAGCACATCTTTTATCTTCTGGATTATGTTAGTTTATGTGTGGTGAGGTTGCCATATGTTGGTGTCCTGTAAAAATAAAATAGATAGGACTTCTATGCAGCAAAGTATGTTTATCAGTTAATGGAGAAAATAAACTGCATGTAAAATCAGAGATTTTATTGAGCCAACCGTGTTTTCCAGAGGCATCTTGGCCTTTTTGGTCAATTTGCTTCAAATTTCATAATATCCTTTTTATAAAGCATTTGAGAATTAAGTTATCCTTGCTAACCTCATCGTGGTTTCATTTAAAGTAACAATCCTTTACTTTCAATACCCCAAATACCTGTAACAAACAGTTGCCTACTTTCATTTGAGCTACAGAATTGCCAAGGGCCATAAATTATGCAAGTGGAAGGTATACAGAATTGCAAAAAAGAAAGTGTTATTACTATTTCTTTCTTCCAAAATAAATTTCACACTGAAGTCAGGAAAGGGAGTCCAGTGCATGCAGATTTAACAGTGGTAACTGTCATGCCAACCAGAATTACATGGCATAGTTTATTTTCTTTCTCCTAAAACTGTCTACAGAGTTAGAAACAAATTCAGTATGCAGTTGCTTTAAGTACTATATAAAGAGGCTGTAAACCATATCCCTACCGTGTTTCTTGAAAGCTCTTAATATCAGCAGTTTTATAATCCCTTTCAGTTCACCTCTGGTGGGAACCCTGTCTCCTAGAGGAACTTAATTTTGCCACTTGATACACTGAATATTAAAGAACTGCAAATGCTATTGATTCATGCTGCTTACCTACCTATGTGGGTAGTACTTGACTGCAGCTGAATCATAATTACTCTCTCAAGTTAAGTTGCAAGCAAGAAGAGAGATCAGTTTCTCCAAATGAAGCTGTTTATGTACACAGTCTGACTTACTTGCCACCTCATTCACTAAAAATGCTTAAATAATGCTTAAATTATTTACAGTATCATAGAAGTGGGTCTTTATTCTTCCCACAAATAAATTACTTCTTTTAAAAAAAACAAATGTTAACAAAGTATAAAAAAGCAATGCCCTAACAAAACTACAGTGCTGTTGTCATTCCATATTGTCTTTGGATTGCTGCAGTAAAATATGTATTTCTTCAAAATACTGGTTCTTCCAACATTGTCTTGTACTATCTTCATTAGAGACAGGCACTCCTTTGCACTCTAACTGCAGTTCTGTTTGAGCAGCCATATCTTTGAAATTCAAGGCAACCGTTGCATAATGTTCTGAAAGAAGAAAATACAATTGTTTAATAAAGTGTTTTTTAAAGGTTTGCATATGTTGTTGCTAATTTCGTATCAGCTTTTCCCTGTGTGTGAATGAAACCTGTTTTCACAGATCTCAACATGGACATCAGGCTGTTCTCCAAAGAGCACAGACTGAGCTTCTAGTGAGCATGGCTGTCAGCTGTGGTGTTTGTCCCTTCTGCCCCCGAAGTGTAGTGTCTGTTAGAGGTCCTCAGAGAGACTCACCATCAGGCCAGTTTCTACACCTCCACTTCAGGACAATTCTTTGGCTTGGGATCTGCAAGAAGATGAGAACATTCTCCCCATTAGTATTTGAGATAATTTACATTATCACTACTCCATGCCAGTTGCCCCCTGAAAATACTCCTCTACGTATTTATCTTCTGTAATATGTGCATGTAAACAATGCAGAAACTGGGTTTTTTGGGGAGTTTTAAAAATAAACTGTTTTCATCAAGCTCTCAGCTTGCTAGGTTCCTTTGTTTTGTTATCTCTATGGCAACAGGTCAAGCTAATTAGTTACCACACACTGGTTTTCTTGCAGACCTTGAAATGGGCAAAATAAGGGTCATGTTTTCATCTCTGGAATGCTTGACAGAGCATGCCTGTGATTTTCTGTTAAGCAAGCCAGCCTGTTTGAATGTACAGATTAGGTATTACTGCATAAAAATTATTTACAGCCTGCCCCCAGATCCTGTGAGAAGAGGAAGAACTGCTTCAGCATAACCATTAAGTCAGCTGAAGTTTGGTCTCAATCAGGCTCCTTGTTCTTACTAAGGCACTAAGTTTATATTTGGATTGATTCAGCTAAATAGTTCAGGATCTAATTGCAATACAACCGACTTCTCTCAGCTTCCATAATGGGATGTTACCACTGAGGTCAAGCTCACGTGTAACAGTTCTGCAGGGTGCATGTCTCCAGACTGAGCCCTTTCTGGAGTCAACAAATTTATCAGCTTCAATCTCATTTTCCAAGGTTTCCAAAATGGAGCTGAGCTCTAATTATCAATTTTTCCTTTCTGTTTGCAAAAGCATTCAGTTCAGGGAAGACATACCATTTGCCCTGAATCTTTTCTCCAGTTACAAGAATAATTTGTACAGCTATGACCCCCCTCATACCCCAATTTGTAAAGTGCAAAGTAAGAGCTTCTTACCAATTCTGTATATTCACCACTGACACAGCCATCAAACATCTGAAGTTTGCCTCCTTTCTCTGCTTCAATCACGGCAGGACATTTGGAAAACTTCTGTACCAACTAGCAAAAAAAGAATACAGGTCAAGTCAGTTAACTACACAGCTCTACTGATGCATAATGCACAGTAAGACAAGGGAGGTTTACTGAAGTAGTTAACTGAACTGTAGTAATACATGTAAGCATCTTGAAACACTGATTGAGCTTTTCATTTTATACAGCACTCCAACGAGCTCTGTGGTAGCAGCAAGGGGCTAATGAGGTGACAGAACATCAACACAAATGCTGAGAAACCTGTGATGGTAAATACAAAGCCCAGTAAATACTTGCCACCTGCAAGAGGCATGGGCAAAACACATACATACATACACACAGACATGACTGACTGTCACTATAGATTTGAAAATGAGGGAGACCGCAGGAGCTTGAGGAGCCATTACTAGTTCAAATTGGTAGAATTGGGACTGTAATTTAAAGTTCTCTGATACCAGCCCAGGACCTTTTGAAGGACACAAACACAAAAATCAGTAACTTCGCATTTTGTGCCTTACAGGCAACAGTATCATTGCATTCAGTAGTTAACCTGTAAGCTGATGATCTCAGTGCTGTTGCTGAATGACAAGGACCTACATTAAAAAAAAAGCAAAGCTCTTTCTGTCTAGCAAAGGAGCACATGACTGCACTGCACAGAAACTACATTCCGATACAGCTTCACTTTAGTGGTTTTTCTTCCTATTGAGGAGACAACTGGCAAAAAAAAAAATTAAAAAATTGCAAAGCCACCCTCATAAGCTCTCATTAAAAAGGTAAAAGTGGAATGTCCTACTGTCACCTTGTAGTGCTTTTTGATTGCTACCAGCACATCAAAACCAAAAGCTTAACAACTTGTCAACAAGTTGCGCTACCTAGCCTTCATTCCTGAGCAGGAACCCAGCTGACACAGCCTCCATCAGCAACTGTCAACTCCTGCATTTTCACCACTGAAATTTCTTGGTCACTTAAGAGGTGAAGCTATGAGAAGCAATTACAAATTCTTAATGAAGTTACAAGAAGAGGGTAGCTCATTAATCCTTGTTTCTGGACAATCGCATCTATCCATTTAATGTTCAAAAGGAATGTTATCTGTATTTGGCACTACAGATGTGACATATTTATTACCTACACAACTATTCAGGTATAACACATCCACATAGGTTACATTTGCCGACTGGAGGAATCACTTACTTCCTTAGTTGTGAAGATGCTGTAAAGTTCACCTGCTGGAGAGTTGAAGACTTCTCTCATAAGTATCTTCACTGTTGGAATTTTTACACCAACTATATCCAAAGACGGTGGTGAAACAGAATCCTGCAAAAGCAAACAATATTCATGTGAAGGAGTGGAAGATCAAACACTTAAAAGTTCTGGAATGGCAGAATTGGTGTTAGCTGTACATTGCTAAACATGCTGTGTTGTGAATACATGCTAATTATGCAACCTACTTCCATATTTATTTAACAGTATCATTAATCAGAATGTACTAAATTAAGTGAAAAAAATCAGGCTCCAAAGACACCTGAAGCTCACTTTAGACAGGGGGAAGTGATCCATGCAGGTGAATTCCAGCTTTCCCTTGCGGAAGCTGCAGCCATTGCAGACCAAAGCACTAAGGGATACATAAACACTGTTACTCTCCTTCCAAGCCTGCCAGTGCCCAGGATCTGTGACAGGTCATTGTTGTATGACAGGCCCTGATCATAGCAATGAGGAGGCAGTTCCAGCCCAAAAGCTTTCACTTCTGCAGGTAATCCCAGAAATCTGCAATTGTACCACAGCAAAATCTACAGGGACTACACATACATTCAACTCACCACTTCACACTGACATACTTGCTCAGTTTTTCCACTTTGTTTTTCCTCAGCAGCCAGCTCCTGACCAACAGGAGTTTTTGTTGGCAGAATCATTCCCAAGGTGAACTCTGTAATAAAGAAAAACACTTTTCGGTATGAAATTGAGCTGTACAATCACCCTGATGTTTACACATGTAATGAGGAATTGGTTGGGTAAAACTGTGGAGAATGGGAGCACAGAATGGGACATAAAACTCCAGAGTTTCCCCACTTACCTGTAAGTTTTTTTATTAGCAACACAGCCTAACAGCAATGTCCCTTAAAAATATCTGCCCACTAAGAAAGGCACCATCTCCATGGACTTCTGAACAGTACAGCAGAGAAATGACAAGCTGAGGGCAGAGCATTGCTTTGCAAGCAAGTGATCTCTGTGGTCACTGTGTGATGCAATACAGCCTGGGTACTACAGAAACCTATGACACTGCCATGTTTGACAGCAGTGGCTGGCAGGACTAACATCATCTCAGCTGGTGGCAATTAGAAATAAAATCCATACAAACCCAAGGACTTGTCAATGTATTCTGATCTATTCAAGAATGCCTGGTTCACACAGAACACTGGTTTGATTTACCTGTTTTAAGTGCTTTCAGGTAATCTCTCAGGGCCTCTCTGACTTTTGTGGTTCCTTCAGTTCTCATAAGGTCCTTCAAAACATCACCTTCCCCTTTCTTTTTGCTAATGTTTATCTAGGAACAGAAAAATTACAAGATCTAAGTGGCACCTAAACGAGCTTTTGGGGGTCTGGCAACAAAATTAATATTTTGGCTTTGTTTAATATATTTAAAGACAGCTACCATTTTAAGTTCATTATCTTCCCCGTTTATTCTACCTTCACTAAAAATAAGTCCTCTTGGGTTTTGACTTACTTAAATCAATGTTGTATCACATCTCCACAGTAGCTTATCAAGTGGTTTATCAAGTATAAAGAGAGTTGCCTACTACACAGCAGAGGTTGAGGAATATGGAAACCACAGTATCAACTGCTATACAGCCAACACGGAAATGCCTTAAGTTGGGGAGGGGGTGTTCTTGCTTTTTTTAAAGGCTAGAGAGTTCTTCTCAAATATGTAGTTAATGTATCATCACAGACAATAATTAGCAAAGAAAACTGCACATTACTAGTAGGTGAATTTGAGAACAGACATATGTCATTACTCGCAAGTACAAAAAAATGAAAACATAGAATAAACTATCCAAGTGTAATTATCCCACTTAACCACGTAACAAATCAAAATATGATGCCTTTACGTTGATTAATGCTTTATTTAAGAATTCTGAACCAATATAGCCTTATCAATATTATACACGTACCTCTGTATCATCTACCTCATTTTCTTCTGACAGGTTAGGAATTTCAACAGATCCCTTATGTTTCTCACCAGACTCTTTCACTGTACCTGTATTAACATAATGAATTCTTAAATGCATTATGAAAAACTATTTCCCCAATAGCAAGAGTTCTGTGCTTGGAAATTAGCTGTACAACAGTGTTACTGAAAGTAAGTTGCCTAGAATCTAATTTAAAGAAGCTAAATAGCAACCAAAAATCTCAAACGTGTCACAGTACTTTCATAGCAAACTACTCTCACACCACAGATGCATTAAGATAAATACATGCACACAGGTACATATCACTCAGCACAGCCTGCACTACCCTTCTGCTGCTGCTTTCTCCTTCAACTGTCAGTTCTTCTTAACTTAAATCTGCCAACACAGAATGTCAATCTAAATAGGGATGGGGAAAAATAACCTCCTCTTCCCCTAAAACTTGTCTGCCCTTTATTTAGATGCTCTTTAGAATGCTAGCTATTCCTTCCTGAATAACTGAAGAACTCCCAACATACAGGCATATCACCATAAAATATATGTATATATAACAGACACGCATACAATTGAACATTTTTTAAAATATGAAACTTCACTTGCAAATTCTTGGAACAATTGTTCCTGCTCTCAGTAGCTTTACCACCAACTGCCAGTAATCACTGTACATGTCAGAAAGACTTTGCAAGAACAGAAATAAAGTTCCACTTCTGGACAAAGGCCTGTCATCACTTACACGGCCTATAAACATGTTCCAGAATATGAGCCCTTTACTGTATTTTGTTACCTCAGTCCTTACAGTGAAAAGATTGAATTTAAGGTCT
>NW_009952153.1:1835537-1839072 GCF_000747805.2 Chaetura pelagica | reverse complement strand
CCTTGCAAAAGCATTCAGTGATTTGAACTAACTCACTATTTAGATCATATTAAAATATCTTTATTTTAAAAAAGCAACAGCAGAAACATGCAGTGCTACCCAAATCCAGTTATCCTGTTTTATCAGCGTAAAGGTCAAAACACACAACAAGCTTTATCAATCAGCAAAACGCTAGACTACAAACAATCCAGTGTTAAACTGGACTGCAAAAGGGGAATTATTCTGAAAGTAGACTTATTTCTTTGGATTCTCTCAGCTTCCTAGATCCATCTACTACTGCACATCACTCTCCTTTTATTATTTTTAATTACTACCCTGAAACAACCACCATGCTATAGGGGGACGCTATGCACGTGCTACCAGTCAAGATCACAGTTAAGTGCACAAATGCTCCGATGTTTCTTAGCAAGACAAGGAGCAAATTACAGTTAGTAACAGAAAGTGGGGTACGGTGTAAAGATCCCTTCCTAGTCAGGAGCTCAGCTGATGAAACATAGCTCAGTACACAGTCTGTTAATCCAGAAGCAATCGACCACATCCACGCATAGAAAGGCTAAAGTAAAAGGACCTCTTTTGGGTTCCTCAAAGTCACCCAGGAGAACCTGTACAAAGTCATGTGAACTAGTTGCATTATACCACTAAAACACTTCTCAGCCCAAATCACTGCAGCCACCTTAATTTTCTCTTTACTGCTTTCCTCCAGCTCCAGGATAAGTCCAGGCAAAACCACGCAACACTGTCTTTGCAGATATTAACACAAATCTTATTTTCAGCTACTAACCCCAAAAAGGACATGCAAGCATGCAGAAAGAAGTTTTTAGCAGCAAAACACAAACCTGACTTCTATCCGTTCAGCTGATTTTATTACCAATTTTCACAACTCTTAGAGAATAAAGATTCCCAAATAACATGGGCCAGACAACAAAATTAAATTCATAAAACAGGAATATTTTTTTTTCCCCTTCAAAAAATTGCCTGTCCAAGGGATTAACACAGATTATAGCTGTGCTGGACAGCAAAGTCCAATCAGTTAACAAACAAAGCTGGTTGGTCAACATTACGTAGGCAGAACGTTGGTACAGCTTTGCATTTTTAGCATCACTGTAATGTAAGTAAAGCTATTACCTTTTTATCAAAGATCCAATTATTTGTTTGAATCCCAAGGGATTCCAGGTCCAATAATGTTTTTTTTCTATCAATCCAGTATTTTAGAAAATTAATAATGAAAGCATGCACCTCAAAAAAGACCGACATATAAACCCAGTATTGAAAGGACATGTTTTCATAAAGCTTCCATCACAAGGCTGAATAATCCATTGAAATCCTCATTACAACTTAAAAAAAACAACAAAGAGAACGGCCATTTTGTTCAATTTTAGTGTTGTTAAGTACCCTTGGTTACTCACTTTCTTTCTGCTCTGTACTCTAAATTGCTAGGGGCAATTCAACATCAGACTTTTCAAACCAGATGCAAATTTCAGGATTTATACAATCTTGTTCTTATGTATCCAGATTTTAATCGTAACTTGAATTACTAGTTATCCGAGAAGACTTTTAGAAGGAAATAATCACAGCAATTAATAGTTTCAGCAGTTCAGTCTGATTTCTAATTCAGAGCTCTCAGAAAAAAACACAATATGGCCGCTATCAAAAAAATCAGGCCCAGCTCTTGCAGGATTTCACTGTGTAGTAGCAAACTCCTTTAAAACTAAGCTATCAAAGGCATGATCCACTCAGTGCAACACTGAACTGAGCAAAGTACCTAATGCAACATCAGAGTTGTCTATAGTTAAACACTGACTCTATATTTACACATAAACATCCAGCAAAGGAAAAAGAATTTAGAAAGAATTTGTATAGAAATACAAACAAAATACCATCTCTGGCTACTTCTAAGATTTAAACACTGAAATAAACAAAAAACTCCAAGAAAACCAAACTAACCACTATTTAAAACTTGAGTGATTTTTAGCTTATCATAACAAAAAAAATTAAAGAAAAAAAAAGCTGACTGAAATTATTTGAACTGCACTGGTATAAACTGCACAAGGCAGTAAAATGTTTGCCTTCCTCTCTGTTAATATTTAGATCACAAGGGTAACCATTCTTAATTTGCAACACACTTGTAACATTTAAAACATAGCTAACTATCACTGCAAACAGAAATAAATAAATAACTATTTATTAAAGTCCCCTGTTACTGTGGGAGCTGGCCTGCATTCCAAATCTGTTCAAACAGAAGCACTGGGCTCAGCATCAAAATAAACTTTAAAGTTCCAGTCACCCAAACCACAAAACACACAGCGATGAAGAACTGCACTGAAAAGGGCACCACAAAAAGAAGTGCAAAACGCAGAGCACCAAACGGGAGTAGCCCACAGCACTACCTGATACACTGATCCAAGGCCTACAGCCCTGTTTTTGGAGCACAGGAATTAAAAGGGAAAAATTTAAGTACAGCTCTTTGTATTCCCACCTCCTGTAGTAACAACTGAGGCCTGAGAAGCACAGTATTTTGGGCAGGGAACAACCTGCTGTTTGGCATTACAATAACCATGTGCAATTGCCCTTGCAGGCACCTTTTTTGGGCTGTTCCTGCTTCTTACTCCAATGCACAAGATGCTCCATGATTTGCCATCAAGTTTTAGGCATCTAATAAATGGAAAGAATTCCTCCATGTGACCAAAACAAACCTTACCAGGTTGGTCCGCAAACGCAGAGCTGCCATGGGACACGCACAGCAGAGGACAAAGCTGGGGTTGCGAGTGGATGCAGCACAACCAAAATGCATGGGCACAGGCCATTCTCCCAGATAAACCAGAATTATTTCTAGTTTCCTTATTCCCACTAAACAGTGCTCATGCATTTGCTCATTATCCTCAACATAAACTAATTTTTTTGATACGTCTGTACCTTCATTTAGTTTCTCCTGTTTGCTGCTATCAAAATGCATGAAGCACACCACTGTAATTTGTGCATTCTAAGGAACTAAAACAAGTCGAGTACACTGCTGTAACACCTGTCTCACTAGAATAGCAGTATTTACTTTTTGCTAATCAAAATGAGTAATGCTGTGCTGATGTGTTGTTAAAGTAATGCCAAGAAACGCCTGTGGTACAAAAAAAATGAGTGAAGGGGGGAAGCAACGAACTAGGGTTTCAAGGCTATTTAATAATAATGTATTTTTTTTTACAAATGGCCCATATACCTCCTGCAATCTCCCTATGATTTTGGTTCTCTGTAGTTCACCCCCATACTCTTGTCCTTCCAACCAAAAGGAGAGCTTACTTCTGTGAAGTGGTCACTCCCGATCCCACGGCGCAAACGAGCGGAGCCAGCTTCGCAAGGCCCGCGATGAACTCGAAGCCAATCCCCATCAACAACCCGTCTGCCCTTTCGAGCCGGGGCTGGGAAGGAAACGCGCGGGGCCTGCGGTGGCCGCGCTCCCTCCGCCCCCCGAGCGGGCTAAGGAAGCGCAGAGGGCGCCTCTCCCACCGCAGGCGGGCAGAGTGGGTGCCAGCGGCGGCGAGAGCCG
>NW_009952153.1:1814941-1834866 GCF_000747805.2 Chaetura pelagica | reverse complement strand
CCCGGGGCCGGGCGGGGGTCCCGCCGCCCCCAGCCCCGTGCCAGCGCGGGGAGCGGGCCGGGGTCTGCCCGCACTGACCGCGGTTCTGTGCAGAGGAGCGGGAAGCGTCTGCCCGAGGGACACTTCGTGTAAAACACGGTCACGGCTTCACGTTTGGAATCCGTTTTATTGTCTGCACGTGTCACAACAAATTAAATGCAGTGTAAGACGTGATCGCAGCTAAGAGCGTAACCGTGCGGTGCAACCACCCCGCAGCCCTTCCCGCACTGCTTGTTTTCCTCCTTGCCAGCCTCTTCCAGCACAAACGACAGCAGCAGCAGCAGTTGCAATCTGGATAGCATTCCCATATTCTTATTGGTTATTTAGTTCTGTAGTAGCTCCAATGAGCATCACTGTGGTTTTCCTAAAACTTTTCCTCATCAAGCGTTCTTATTGCTGCAAAGGCATCGTCATTGTCGGGCTCGTGATCTTCAGGCTCTGCGTCCAAAATAATTGCCACTTCGGAAAACTTTACTCCTTTCCGTTCTTTCTCATGTGTTGCGGGCTCAGGTGTTAAGGAAAGAGCCGGCTCTTGATCTGTATCTGTCAGAAAGCAATCCTGCAAGAAAACATAATGCAGATGAGGCAGGAAGCTGCGAATGGTAGTGTGTGGGTAAATTCTGAGCAGTAGAAGTTGTGTGACTTCTATATATACAGTCTAACTCTGGAGCTTGGGAAGAAAGCATTGCTTTTTTTAGGAGCAGCCCATGAGAACCCTTTACTGTGCACATGCTGTAAAGGTGGAAAGAGAGTTGCCATTCTTCTCTGGATCGCAAAGACCTAAGCAGGGACAAACACAGCTCCTCAAATACTTTCTTTACTTCTCTTTTTTAAGTTCCATCACTTTTTTTTTTTTTTTGCAATTCTTTCAGTTATTTGATTAATAATGATATTTCTCATGCCATTGCTTGCAATCAAAGAGGTAATTACCCATTTTGTTACAAATCCTGCAGTGGGCTGGACACCTACATTTCTAGGTTCAGAAGCTCCTTCAGATGCTGTATTTTCTTCAGGTTTACTGTTGCTATCTAGTGTCTCAAGGTAACTCCATTTTTCATCAGCCTCAAGTATGTCTTTGTCATCATCACCTCCATTGGTGTCTTCCAGGTTGCTAAATGCTATCATTTCTGTTTTCCTGAAAGAAAGTTAAGAGAATTCCTAACACCTTGAGCTTGCAAATATAGTAAAGCAACAAAAGAAATCTCTGTAACTGAGAGTAGCATCTACACTGATCTCAAAATTACTGGGATTTTACCCAGAGGAACATTCAGTAGCTTCCTCTATCCTGAAGGCTTAACAATTGCTAGAGTAAGTAGGAATTTGGCTTTGTAATTTTCAATACAAGATTAAAAGGTATTAGCTTCTTTCAAGTGTAGAGTTTTTAACTTAAAATTGTAAGGGTTCTTAAAAATCAACTGACCTATGAACTAGGGGAAGGTACAAGGAAAATCCTATGTTACCAGAATAAACTAGAACTGCATCTTTCAATATGCTATTTTTTATAGTTTTGTGATACCAGCACTCTACTTACACTTTTTTCGTGTGCTCTAGTTTCTCTAAGCTATTCAGACTTCCATTTTTGTGAGTTGCACAAGGATTATCAATACCCTCCACAATTTCAGCTCGCTTCTTAACCAAATGCTGTTTCTCATACTTTCTGAAAATGATAAATACGTTACAAGAAAATTGTTAATTCTTTTTGAAGATTGCTTTACAGTTGTTTTAAAAACAGAACATGAAGTACTTGTGTCATAATTTTAGTACACAACATATATTTTCAGTATTATTCTGGGGATTAGTTTGGAGTATTTCCTATTTTTCCAGAATGGTAACAGAGAGTAAATACCTGCTACCATCTGTTTTCCTGTATTACTCGGTCCTGCTGCCACTGAAGTTGGCAGCAAAACCTCCCTTGATTTCAAGCATTCATGGGGTTAGAGGAGACTTAATGGAGGTATTTTACAGCAACTTGTGCTCCTCTTCACAGTTAAAATTTCTGCTATCCACATTTCTCTGTTTTTAAAAGTATTTGTTTCTGCTGTTGCTGTGCGACAAACACAAGAGGAAACACACTGCCAGTTACACAGAGTGTGTCTAACAGCCACAGTACAACACCAAGCAGTTTGATTTATAGCTACTCTTCTGCAATACATGCAAATACCAGTAATTTATCAGATAAGTATTTTTCAAGTTGACATTTAAAGCAAGCTCAATAGTTGCAAGTCTCGATGAGATTGTTAAACTATTTGTACCTTTTCTTTTTTATGGTAAAAAATATGAATGCCAGGAAGGCTGTGAGGGTGCAGGCTAGCAGAACACCAAGGACAATCGTTGCAATGAGTTCAGGAGTTGCTGAGTCTGCAGGAGCCTCTTCTATGGAAGCAGTAACAGGTGTTGAAAATATTTTCTCCAGCTCTATCTCAATGTTGCTCATCTGCTCCCTAAGTTTTCTGAAGACAGAAGAGTAAAATGTTGATGATTTATCAGACCTCCTTTTTGGCTTGAAGAGCAGTGAAGAAAACAACAGAATACCACTCCCTGGCCCACCAAGACCACTTCCAAAGACTCAGACTTGTCACATCTTTAATTTGGGAAAAACTCTGTTTTCTAGTACTGGCGCTTATGAACTGAAATGCTGCAAAGCTTGGAAAATTGAACTTGAGAGGTCAGTATCCTCTAAATCCAAGTCAAGGCAGCCACATGTAGCCTTACAGATACCAACAGCACTTCCCTCAGAGGAAAAAGTTCGATTCTGCAGACTGCTTCCTGTGACCTCAGACTCCTTTAGTAATACTAGCCACAAACAATTCCTAGTTTAAGAGAGGTGCTGAGTCTATAAATTGTGTGTTTAAATAGCAGCTGCCCTTCATGAATTTTTTATCAGAATGTGCATGAATTCATATATCTGTCGCATTATGAAACAAATCTAAAATACCCCTAAAATGTAAGCTTTAATCCACATTCTGCAATTCTGAAATTAAGTGGCTATCAATTTTAATATTCTTTCTGCTTCAGTTTTCCTTAAAACTGACCTTTAAATATATTTTACACAATTAAACAGCCTTATTCATGTTTTCGACAAACTCTGAAACTTACCTTTCAATAAATAATGAAAGCTTTCTGAATTCAAACAATTCCATTTAGGCCTTGAGGTAAGTCTCAGATAAACTGTTATTTGATCTGTCCAGTCCAAGACATCAATAATTTTAAGGGAAGCAAAACCTAGCTGCTTATCTCTGCCACCCAGAAGACTGACTGTGCCATACTGACCTTTTTACATCTTCTGCAGGTACTTCCTGGTTTGCCTCATCAAAAGCAGTAATTTTTACATAGGTTACATCAGTGCTGCTTCTTGCTTTTCTTTCAAACTCATTGGAATAAACATCAACAATGTATATGTTCCATGCAAGTTTATCTTCCAGGACCCTGCCATCATATTAGGAAAACATTTTAAATTGGCAATCACAAATTCTTTTACTCTGGAAATTAAATTATAGAGAAGTAGTATATAATACAATACTTTGCAGATATTTACAATTTTAATTTAAGCATGTAAAAATGCAGGATTATAATCAGCAAGGGAATTAAGCTATTTGCCTAATGTTGTTGAGTGATTGAGTAGCAGAGGAAAAAAACAGGCATTCCAGACATTGTTTCTGGAAAGCAAATATACTTCTCCTTAGTAGATGTTATATAACTCACGTACATAGCCTGAAAATTCTTAGATATGTGCCATTACCGTAACTGAACAATTAATTAGAGAAAGGAAAGGTTAATAAACTCTTATGCCTAGATTTCATTGCCAGTATTTCATAGTATAGCATGTATTTAGTCATGCTTTTCAAAACAACATATGGCTTAATGCTTGACATTATTTTTATAAATACAGGCAGTGATACCTATAGAGTATTATACACAGTAAAGGTAGGGAGGAGGGCAATTCAGTCTCATAGTCCTCATTGTTTTCTCCTCCCTTTTTCACTGACAGATTTTGGCCCAGTTAATCCATAGTTTTTCATCTGTAGCAAAGTTGGGTTTGGATTGTGGCTTCTGTCCTCTCCATCTGTCACATTTGTATCTTGGGCCAACCATCCATGAAAAACTTTATCCTAGGCTGTTAAAAATCACTGAAACACTCCGGTGGGAAGAGACCTCTAGAAATAGTCTCCTCCAGTGACCCCTTTGACATTTGCCAGCTCAGACCAAAAACTTAGCAGGTAAAAACATGTGGATTCTTGTGAATGCCCTCTAATCATTCTGAACTACATCAAGCTGAAGGTCTAGCTTTCCATGGCCACTGGCTGTATCACCTTCCCTGTAAGCTGTCAGACCCCTGTCTCAAAGGGACTCTACATTTGTCGTTAGATATTATATCAGAAAAAGCTTCACAGTTTCAAAAATACCTTTTTACTTCAGCAATGTTTCTTTCAACAACATTGATCTTCTGATTAAGCTCCACCACCACAATGTTGTTACTGGAACTGGAATCAATGGTTACCTAATAAAGAAATCACATGTAAGGCTTTCTAAATCATTTGAACCTCTTCCAGATTGACTTACAAAAACAAAACAGAAAACAAATAAAAACCAACCAAACAAGAAAAAAACAAACAAGCAAGCAAAAAAAAAAACCCTCTGATATAAAATAGTTGTCCTCTAGAAGTCAGTCTTTGTGCCAACCTATTTTTTATGTCAATGGAAATGTCAGCTTCGTAATTCTGGCCTGAAAGCACGCAGTAAATACTGCTGTACCTGACAGCCTCACTGTATGGTTTTAAGTAATTTTGTCATTACTACACTTAGCCCTTCCTATATACAGGATTTTGACATGGAAGCAAATCAGGACTATAAATAGCAATCTTATAAAATAGCACTCTTCCTTACGTTGACAGTTGTCTGGGCTGTGAGTCTTCTTGTGCCTTGGTCTGCAGCTTGGACTTCCAGATAAAATGTTCCAGCTTTTCCTGCTACAGAAACTGTAAAAATCTGCCCGGTATTTTCATCGATATCAAATTCATTAGTTTGAGTATTCACTAAGCTGTACAGCAGAACTCCGTTGTCTCCTGAATCTGGATCTGTGGCCTGGGTTTAAAAAGGTAAAACGTGAAACACAGCTGGTGGTTTTTGGGCTGCACATTGCACTCTGCAGTTTCTATTTGTAAGACTAGATTATTATAGGATAGTGCTGTCATATTTTTCTCTTTGCATTACACAAAGTGGGGCATGAACTATCAAAATCAGACCAAGGGTATAAAAAGGGAAATGCTTTTAGCATAAAGTCTGGAGGGTTCTACAGCTGCAAGCATAAAAGGAGCCCGCTGGAAAGGAGTAACACCAGACTTGGAAAAAGGGGAGAACTGCTCCATTTGGTAATTTATTTCCCTTTTGGGTCTGACAGATAACAAAGCAGTTAATGGTGCCAAGGAGAGAACTGTAGACTGTGCAGAATGTAATCCATAACAGTCGGAACAGACCATACAGCTTTTCTGACAGACCCACTGGTAGGACAGGTACAGGCAACACCACTTCCTTCACCAGCATTAATTACACCTGGGTGATGGGCAGAACCTGTCTTAAGCTTTCAAGAGCAGATTTAACAGCTCCTTTAACCCAGCTTAACTGTGGAAGAAATCCACATCTGTGACAGGATCTCTGTTCTCATGAAGAGCACAGAAAGATGCTCCACCTGAACTGTAATAACCGGATACTTGTACGGCACAGAGTTGGGTATCCGAGCAGAGTAGGCATCCTTCAAAAATGCTGGCTCTTCGTTTACATCCTCCACTGAGATTGTCAGCATTGCCACATTTTGAGCAAACAAACCTGTTAAAAGGAACACAAGTTAACTGCAACAACAAACACCAGCATAGCACAACTTTCAAAGGCTGGGTCAGGCTGTGGCTTTGCAGCACTATCCCTGCTGCATGAGAGGGAAAGGGAGAGGAAAGGCAACAAGCACAGGAGGGATATTCCCAGAGGAGCTCTATATCACTCCTCCTGGGCTGACAGTGAGAGCAGGCGGCTCAAGGGCTGGCAGTTTCCTCCAGCTCCTGCGAAGGAGTCCAATGCCCAGATACCATATTATTTTCTGAGACCATGGTAGGGCCCTGTGAGGGTTTGCAACCTTGGAGAAGGCTGCTGGCTTTTCTCTGCACAACCTTCAGCTTTACATCTTTCACACGAGACTTCTCAGCTAATCATGACTCATATACTGGGTTGCAAATACAGAAAAGGTGAATGTTGCCCCCAATTCAAATTGGAATGTCCTTCAAAGAAAAAAGTTACCTGAACACTGGACTTCAGCAGCAGATGAGAGATTTACATTTGCTTCTACTAAAATCACATACTGAGAAACTTCCTCATAGTTCAAATTAATTGCTGTTTTCAGCTGACCACTTTTTGGATCCAATCTAAAATGACCTAAAAGGAAAAACATGCACCTTCCTTGTGATAGCAAACATTTCACTTGTATCCCTCCTACTTTTTCTTTCTTAAGTTGCTCTTAGGATGTTTCCATGGGCACTCTGCTCTTACGAGTGTGAAATGCAACACTTCCACTGGCTGAGCAGCAAAGGCTCAGCTGGGGTCCAATCCCACACCAAACAGGCCTTCAACATTAGAAGGAGCAACATACTTGAAAAACACAATTGGAGCCTTTTGTTGCACAGCTCCTTTTTCACTGATTTCCAAGTCTTCTAGTCAGTTTCTAATTATATCCCTTTTTTGTGCACAAACAGGGTCGCATCACAGCTGCAAAAGCAGAAGGAGGCCAGATGCCCTAACGTAGGTACAAGTGCAAGGAAACGATAGACTAAAAGTGAGTGGCAGGGAGGAAGCTGCTTGCTAACAAGAACTCCTATTTTGTCACAGTCAGACTGCAAATTATCCTAATTTAAGACTATATTAACCCATTTTCTGGCAAAGCTCATGCTGAAGAGCTCTGAAAAAAATTCTTTGGGTACTGTGATTTTTTAAAAAGATTACACAGGCTTTAATCCTTGCTCTCCATCTCTTAATTTACATACAGGAACATCTGCCACACAAGGCAGGCTATTCTTTTATCTCAGCTATTTTAACTCAGGGGAAACAGTACTCACCTTTTTCATTGCCAGATACAAGTGTATAATCAACTCGTTTTCCTAAAGCTTCAATCACAGTGAAAGTGTAAATGAAATAATCCACTCCTGTGTTTTCCAAAACGGAAATGCTAATATAGAAAATAAATATGAAAAATCATAATATTAAATTACCCAGCACTTGTTGCACTGGCAGGCTTTGAAATTTAATTCTTTAAGAGTGAGTTCTCTGGAAAATCCTGCCCTGTCCCCTCTAGTTGTTTGCTAGAGGTTGCTGACATTCAGAGTGCAGTGCAAGCCCTCCTTTTCTAGCCAGAAATTCACTTATCCTTGGGTACAGGCTAAAGAAGTGTATTTTATAGTGTGCAAGAGGAAAGGGACAAAGAGTCTAGCTTCTACAAAGCTGCATGACTAAGAAATAAAACACGATGCCTCGCATCATGTTCACAGAACCACCAGCATCGCTGAACTTCCTGGATGTTTTATTTAAAAAAAACCGAACACACTTTAATAACCTTTGTTCTGCATGAAGGAATATTAAAATTAGCTTCATATCTCGATGTCACTATGTTTTCCACTACCTGGAGAGTGTGTACCAGTTATGTAAATTAATACAAAAGCCTCACCTGATTTCACTCTTTTGAAACTGTGGAACAAATGGACTGTTGTCAAACACCTCAAGAGTAACCACAGCAGTGTCATTTAAAGATGGAAAGCCTTTGTCCTTAGCCATCACCATTAAATGGATCTCTCCAGATCTAGACAGGTTTCCAGTTGTAATTATTTTCCCCTCACTTTCATCTTCTATCAGGAAGAACGGGATAGTGTTTTGATCAGGAAGGATGTAGTACTCAATAAGGCCATTTTGCCCCTGCCATGAAAGGAACACAACTGCATGTAACTATTGCTTGCAGGACCACATCATTTCAGTGCCCCAAGTCCCATGGTGCAGATTCACTGGAATCTCAGTACTTCCATGCTTAAATGGACAGAATGCCAGAAGCATTTTAAATAACCAGGCTCAGAACTGCTTTGTGCTTAAGTTGTAACACAAAGGCAGTAGCAGGAGACAGGGCCACTGGGGAGAGCCCCTCACCCCTCCAAATTAATTCTGATGTTCCAAGATAAAAAAAAAAAATTGTCATAGCACCATAGCAATGCTAAAGAAAACTAAATACCCTGGGAGTACCTTTTGAAGGGTAGGATAAACAGTGAAACAAGAGAATTGACAATGTCTAAATGTCCCTAATTAATTTATTTTGAGAATGGTGAATTTATTGAGAGAATTAATATCTGGGGTTAGCTATAGTAGTAGGATGGGTGCCAATAGAAACACAAAGCAGAAGAAAATTCACAAACAGTTGGCCACTTACACAGTAAAAATCTCTAATGGAAACAAGGACACGTATAGAGGGGGACAGTCAGAACAATGAAGGAGAGTCGTCTAAAGGTGTGATGTCAAAGAGAATAAGCCAAAGTCTGATGGATCCTTTTCACACCTTTAGGAAAAGCACAGCTTCCCCATTGCTAGGAGAGTAAGCCCGATTCTGCCTGCTACAGGAGAGCTGGACACATTGTACTCTATGCACATCACTTCACTTTCCTGAGACAAGACATTTTGACAGACCCTTAGGGTTTTCTCTATTGCACTTTGCTCGGTATTTCCGAACAACATTATGTTCTGTTCTTCCATGGCTCTACAGCAGCAGGATCAAACCCCACCATGAACATCTGATGCCACTGAGCAATCTCTGGATTAAAGATTATTTCAGGAACAGGGACAAAGTCTAATATCTTCAGTTTATGCTGTCTAGCTTTTACAGATTGTTTTGCTTCAGAAGTTCAAATAACTTCACAGGCACTAAATTTCTTAAGTTCTTGTACACTTCTAAACAACCAGCACAGCTCCATATAATAAGGGGACAAATTAATGCAAATAAAGCTGAAGTAACGTTCCCAAAGACAGGGAGTACATCAGAGTCAAGGCAGAAACACCAGAAGTCCTAATTTCAAATTCCTAGTGCTGTTAGTCAATCAGAATTCACTTTCTGCTACATTTGGTACTTCATGCCTAGAGAATGGAGAAAATGTATTCAGGCTGCAGCTTAAAGCAGTGTCAGAATCAAACAGGAGTAGTTACCTGATCTTTGTCTGTAGCACTCACAGTTATGACGTGAGCACCTACTGGATTAATCATGTTTATGGAAGCGGAATAGGAATTCTGAGCAAATACTGGAGCATTATCATTCACGTCAATCACTAGAACAGTGACATGAGTAGTTGCCTAGAAAACAAAAAGGTTTTATGGATTTTAGAATATTCAGAATGTCTTATTTAGTGATTGCTGTTGTTATTTGCACATGCAATAAAAAGTATAACTTAGACTATGCTGTAGCAGGATATTGTGTTAGGTTTAATTCTGTGAACTCGACATCGAGATCACTGCAGGATTTTTTTAAATAAAAGAAATAAAGCAGAACTGAAGCAATTTACTGAAAAATACTTTTTGTCCCATGAAAAGTTATCATGGCACTTTCAGTATGAGCAGCAGCAGGCAATTCCAGTTTCCCAGCACAAGGCAGGTCTGCAGATAATTCAGGATTACTACTGTGCATGATTATGAGATATTTCAACTAATTATGGACTATAATACTACTCAGTATAGACAAAGGTCGCAAAAATCCAACTCTAAATGTGATTAGGTGACTAATTTATTCTACATAATAAATGTCTTTGATAGATCTCCCTCCCACTAGTTCAAAATCCACTCTGACGAGTCACTGTTCATTACAGTAACAGTCCTTTACCTGATAGAAAGGGGGAGATTTAGTGTTGATTGCATTAACTGTAAGGTTGTATTTATTCATGGTTTCATAGTCTGGAGAGTTCTTTATCTTAATGTTGCCGTGTATTTCATCTATTTCAAATACATTTCCTCCACCACCTGAGATACATTTAAAGAAGCATTATTAATGAATATATCTTAGAAGCACACAATTAACTACTCTCTTAAATTATATTTACTTGTTTCTTGAGTTCATTAAAAACAATTTTTAAAATATCATGTAGGCAATGTACAAGAAAAACAGAAAATATTTTGTGTGCATGATCATTTGAAAGGTGACCCAACAGAAAGGATTCACAAGTTTTGCAGATACATTTGTCATGCTCAAAAAGTAATAGTGCTTGAGGCACACAAATGATGATGGACAGCACATTGGAGTTCTGGGGTGAAGCTCTGGAAGCAAATTCCTCCAAGCCTCTGCAACTCTTAGAAGAGAATGGAGGTGTTCCCAGGCACTTTTACAATCTCTGACCTTCTGCACGTTCAGTCTCACATTTGCTGGTTTCAACAGTCATGAAGCACTGCAAAGAGACAGTGCTCCTGCCAAGATGTCACTGAATCTACTCGGTCTCTATTGAAGGTGGGCTAAGTGGCATACAGATTTAAAGAGAAATCAGTTTGTCTGTCAAAAGACCTGGCTGTGATTTTTACTGATTTTGGTCACCATTGTCCAAAGCCACCTCAAAGTCTGTATGCATACTGGAAATAAGACTCTCAAAACATATAAATTGTATACACATCTCTCTTGATAGTGCACACAGCAAAAACAAGTATTTCAACTCCTGCAGGCTTTGGTCCAGAGGGGTCTAAATCTCCATTGCTGTCAGATTTAGGAGCAGTGGCAAAAGGGGCACCCTTCCCCACTGTAATGTCATCAGCTACTAGAGTTAAATGTGACAGGAAGCAGGAATCAGAGCTCTCAAATGCTGCAGTTCATAAGCTGACACATTAATATAAAATGAAATTGAAGGCATTTTATATTACTGAGATCTAAGGTAGCAGAGTAGGTGACCTGCTGTCTGTTGCAGCATTCCTACTGCAGAGGGAAAGGTGTCCAGCACAATGGAAAAGAAGACAGCTCTTCAGCAGCCCTCGGTAGTCAACCAGATCCCTGACACACTTGTGATACCATTGAGATCTGCTCCTAGCAGCTCTGAAATGCTCTCAGTCCATAGGATGAGGAGAGGCTTAATTTAGTAGCATTTCATTCCTAGCACAGGCACAATGGGTTCTAAGTATGCCCCAGGCCCTTATTCCTCATTCAAGAAAGCTATGGGCAGTTTTTTCATCAAAATTACTCCTCCAGCTTGCAGCTATGACAGTTGAGTAGTTAATTTATTTTTTTAAAAGCTGATTTTTAACACCATTAGTAGTATGAATAAAAGCAGAACAATTCATAGCTTCTGCCAAAGAACTTGCTACTCAATCAGTCCGAAAGTCATATAAGCATAAATCAGTAAAATACCAAACCAGGTGAAAGTAAACCTTCCTGGCTCATGTGTAAAGGGGTTAGAAGATAACACACATATGCTCATAATGCTATAGAAAACAAGTGACGGTTGTTCCAGTGGAGTGAGAGAATTCCTTGTTACCTGTAAGGTTATATAGAACAAAGGCATTGTCTCCCGTGTCCCTGTCTGTTGCTGTGATTTTTCCAACTATGAATCCCACAGGCGTGTTTTCATTTACACTGAATTCAGGCACTGGATCAAAGACAGGTGGCCAGTCATTAACATCAATGATCTTTATGACAACTGTGCAGTAACCTCTTTTCCTCTCAGGGATTCCATCATCTTCAGCATATACCACAACCTGTAAGATGCACAATTATCAGTAATGAGAAATCATATAAATAGGTACTTGCATAAGGATTAAAAAACCTGAGTGAATTTTAAACTGTAGAGTATTTTTAGAAATGTTAACTCAAATGCTGAGTTTACCTCAAAAGGATTATTGAAACTTAAGGAGTATTGGCTCTATTAAAAAAAAAAAAAAAAAGTCTTCCTATATAGAACCAACAAATTCAACAATATATTTGCTTGAAGTGAAGTTAAGATCATAGAAGAATATCCATTAGGGGCAGCATAAATAAAGATCAACTGAGAATCATATCTGCAAGATCTTATTTCAGTACAGATTCAAGCAAACAGACAACACTGAGTACATCAGCTGTGATTCTGAAGTTAGTTATTCATGTGCTGATGTGTTTGATAGTTTGTAGGCAAGTGAGCAATGAGCCTCGCTTGAATTTCATTATAGTCTAAAGGCAGTGTCTTGCTTTAATAATGAATCACACCTTGAGATGCTCATATTCTAAAATGACGCATAAGATGTTCAAGCAACATCAAGGTAAACAAAACCAAAAGTGTCACCTGTTATCTGAGGGAAAGATAAAAGACTTCTAAATAACAAAAAAACTTTAGAAATCTAAAGCAAACCTGATACTCTGTAGGTTCCTCTTCGTAATCAAAGGAGTCAGTGGAATAAAGAATTCCAGTGGTTTCATCTATCCTGAATTTTAGTTTGTCTTTATTGAGGATTCCATACGTTAGGAAACCATTTCTACCTGTATCATTATCCTGAGCTTTCAACTGGATGATCTGAGTGGCAGGTATATTCTGTGGATGAAGAACAGATTGAGGCTGTCAGAGACTTTGATGAGCTGCAATTTCCTGAATGATGAGAAATGAGGGAAGTAACAGACACCATATAGACTTACAATAAAAAACATTTAAATTTTTTTTTAAAAAATCAAAATTATACAACTTGCTCAGCCCAGTAAGATATCTTTTTTCTGATTCACAGAAAATAACTACTTCCTTCCTTGTGTCTCTACTTACAGCAGCAATCTTCAGGAAGAAAAATCAACACGATTTCAAAAAGGCCAAACATAAATCTCAAAAGCATCTGACCTGCTTTTAAAGAATTAGTCATGTTTAATAGCCTCTACTCCTATCAAACTCAATGGATAGCCTCAACTTCAAAATCCTGCTTCTTTCCAAACACTATTTAGCTAATAACTACTCTTTAAAAAATATTTTATTTCTTCCTTTAAAAAAATGTTACTGGTTTTAGGATTGACAGAAAGTATCAGTGTTTGATTTGCATGGCCATTTGAGACCTGATCTAAAGTTATTTGATCCAACAGGGCATACAACAATTTCTACCATGTAAATATTTTACATGGAAATAAATTTTTAAGGTTGGGAAATGCAATTCTAACTCTTCTCCATTAAACTAACTGGGAATATTAAAAATAGATGTAATAATTAAACCTATATTTAGCTCAGTTTTAGAAATGGACTAGGTGCTAAATCCTTTGTGGCTGTGGAAGAGAGTGTGTGTGAATCAGCTGGTAATCTCAAAGGAAAGGTACATGCAATATGAAATATAAACATGATCATTGTGCTTCTTGTTTTAAAAAGCAGCTAGCATGTGAAAAGTGATTGACAAGTGAAATGTTGAGCTAGATGCTTTTGCATAATTAAACACTGTGGCTTCTTTTGCAGGCTATCACAACATAACAGCTGCAGACTGAAATCTGGCTCATGTTCTGCCACCGATTACTTAGAACGAGGAAGAATCACAACATATTGTACATGAGCAAGAGGAGAAACGTTGCTAAGCTAGAGACTCCTGCCTGCTGCTTCTCCATATGAAGCTCTCTTACAAAAAGCTGAGACAGTCTGTAAGGCATCCAACACATCCATGGGATTGTGAATGCTGGTGAATGTTCTCTGTGCAAAAATATGTGGGACGGAGTTGCTGTTTTCCCCTTGTAGAGCCACTTATTAGTGAAGATTCACTTTTCCTTCAATATGGCCACACTTCTAGATCATTCTCTATGTGTATTGGAATTTTCAGCTTGAAATAAACCTTAAAACACCATATAGCAGAAGAGAATGGTAAGCCTGTCCAGTTCCAGGATGTTTACTTCTATATTCACCAAAAGATTTTTATTTTTTTTCATTATTATTTGCAGGGCTTATTTTTGTGATTCCATTTGGATGCCATTTTCTTACCTCTTCCAATCTTTCTTCTACTAGAGTGGATGGGAAATAAGGAGAGAAATCATTTTCATCAATAGCTTCCACGTTCACAGAAGCTTCACTAAATATGCTTGGATTAGATGAATCTGTTGCCCGCACATTGAAAATAACTGGGAAATCTTCCAGGTTCAAACTCTTTGTTGTTCTTACAATACCAGTGGATGAATCAATGCTGAAATAACCTGTTTAAGAAAAAAAAAAAGAGAAAGGGAAAAAAAAAAAAGGAATTACTGTGTTTATTATCTTATTGGTTAAAACTGAAGATATAAACTCTTCAAAGAAAAATATACATCATGTATATGAATATTGTGTGTTACAGTTTTCTTCAAAGAATAAAGCTCAACATGTCAGATGTATATAGGGCCATAATTAACAAAAAACAGATAATTCAGAAAGTCAGATGGGAACCAAAGGGGAGAAGCTTACTCCACCACTTCCAGTCAGAAGTTCTTCACCTTTCTCTGAAACAGTCAGAAATCATTGTATTTCCTATGAAGTCCTTTTCTTACTTAAGAGCACTGCAAATAACTTAAATGAGACTACAGCATCATACAAAAGATTTTATAAAAAAAGAAATACAGAGTGCCTATGGTCAATGATACAATAAATACAACAAAATCAGCTTAGTAACATCAGATTAGTGAACAAAGACACAAGACAAAGCATTGATCCAGTCAATCCCATGTAAACCTACTCTACATATTCATGTTTGTCAAGAAGGTGTTGTTGAGTCAGTTTTTCTATCAGCAGCCTTTATGCTGAATTAATTCTTCTTTCTCCAGTCCCTGTAACTTTATGCCTGACCATGTACCACCTGATCTTCCTGTATCAGACACAGAAAAGCACACAGCTGGTGCGGTCATCTCTGTATCATGTGGCCCTAGCTAATCTGACAGAAAGTCAATCATGTGCCCACACCTGATCCATATCAAATTTCTGCATCTGGTTGATACGCAGCCAGAATTAACGGCTGTACAATTGAGAGAAAAGCAAAAGGAAAGAGAAAAGAAAAAAACCCCAACAAAACAACAACTAAGTGCTCTGCAGTGCTAGCTGTTTAGCACACTCTCTTCTTGTTATTTCACAGAAAGAGCTTACCCTGTTGGTCTCCAGATGCAATACTGTATATCACAGGGACCTCATACAGCACACTGATCTGTACAACAAAGGTATTTGGTAGTGTCTTCTCAGTCAGAGGGGCAGGCTGATAGGCTGCTGCAGAGAACACAGGGAACGAAACGCTGCTGGGAGCTATTGTTACCAACACCTGCAGAGGAAAGGAGATGACCAGAGGGTTGGGGGATTTTAGCAGACTTTTCTATTCAGGTATGCAACAGCAAAGGTCCAGAACTTTGTCAGTAAGAAAATGCCTGTGGCTGCTGCATGCTGAGATTGATACATTAATGCCTTGAAAGCAGCAAAGGTTAGTAACAAGTGCCAGCAACCCCATCAGTTTAGGTTCCCCTGTACACTTTCCTAATTACAGAGAGAGATTCTGGTTCATCATGTAAAGCACACTTCTAATGACTTGTCTAGCTAAACAGTTCCCAGGGAGAGGTACTGATCTGTATTTGCTCCTAAATCTTCCACTGGAGAATGCAAGTCCAGAGCAGGAGCTTGTAAGTACAGTATTTTAAAATTAATATGTCTGACTTCATATATGGAAAATGGTGACAGGCAGTAAATAAATAATGGCTATTGTTTCACAAAACTAAAGATACTTTATTTCTAAATGATACCAGACAGTTGCTGTCCAATGATCTGAAGAATGATGGCTCCTAAGTCTATATTTTAAGATTCTGTTGAATATAATTTTCTACATGTTTTTATCCATATATATTTCCAGTCCTTTTTAAAAAAATTCTGCTAAGCTGTGATATTTAGTGGCAAAAGATCACCAGCCAATTATACACACTGTGTAAAAAAAAAAATCTTTTAAGATATTTACATTTCTCAGTCTTCCATTTAGAATTTGTTTTTTTCTTACAGGGAAAAAAAAAAAAAAAAAGCAAAACAGAAATATCTTATTTGCTGTCTCCTGGTTATTATATCACATACTTCCATTACATCTCCTCTGACTGTCCCACTCCTTGACCTTGCACAGAAGTCTCCACTCCTCTCATCCTCCTCCGTCACAGTCTATAGAGCTGCTGTCTTTCTTTTCTGAGATGGAATAATCAAAACAAAGATGGGTAGTGTGCCAGCACTTGCTAAAGCAGCATAGCTTTGTAACTGGTGTCATCTTGTATCCTGCTTCTGAAACAAGTGAGTTTCTGACATTCTGATTCCTGTTTTGCATAGTCTTGCCTCACTAATACCCATTTCCTGGTGTAGTTACACTTAGTTTGGAGTAAAACAGTCTGGGGGATAAATTAAACAAGTAGACATTATGGTAAAAATGTTAGTACCTTTACAGAAGTTGAAAGAGGTGGCAGACCCGAATCCGTAGCAGTGACCATCAGGGAGTAATACACAGGAACAGTTTGTGTGGATAAGTCTCTTGTTAGCGTGAGTTCTCCTGTGGTACTGGAAAGACTAAAGAGGCCATCTGAGTTTCCATCTGAAGAGACAAAAACAAGTGTTGGAGATGTTCAAGGGAGCCAGTGGAGAGAAACCACTGAATTATACACCTGGGATTTAAGGGATATGGGTTGAAATCCTAATCTGTATATGTGATTTGGAGCAAGGCACTTGGCCTCTCTTGATTCTACATCTGCACCATAGGACACATGGGCTGGAAGGGCCCTTATGAGGGCCTCTAGTCCAAGCTCTCATTCAAAGCAAGGTCACAAATTAATTCAGAGAAGGTTGCTTGAGGATTTATTTATGAGGAGCTGAAAACCTCCTCTCTGTGCAACCTGTTCCAGTTATCCTCATAGAGGGCATTTTTTCTCCCCTTATGTGCACTCAGAACATGCTGCTTCAGTTGATGACAGTCATCTCTCATTTTCATGTCAGGCAGCTTAGTTTAGCAGTCTGCAAGTACCCCATAACAAAAACCCATCAGATATTTTTTTCTAACATACCTGAAATAGTGTAGAAAATGCCTTCGTCGTAACCCTTGCCTTCATCTCTTGCATTGATATCTACTACCAGTGTGCCAGCCTTAGAATTGTCTCGAAGGATCTGGTAATATGAGGGCGAGTCAAATATGGGTCCTTCTTCATTAACGTCCTCCACAATAACTAAGAAAAGAAGGTCCATGTCTGAGTGTAAACAGGAGTTCCACCTAAATGGTTACAAGCTGTTTCTTCAGCTAATATAAGTGGGCACAGCTCCTCTGAAATGAGTTGGAATTCTTTTCATTTAAACCACATGGCAACCTTGTTTTAAAAATTCTTGCCTTTGTGGATTAAATAATTTACTGCTCAAGCAATGGTTTCCCACAATGGCTGCACTTGTGGCCAGCCTGCTGTCACTGCTATCTGCCAGGAATTAGATCATCTCATTGTTCTGCTGGGCTCCCTTCTGCGTCCTGGTATCTCTAGATTTTGGCTTCAGTTGCAAGCATTGTGAGACAGAGTTGCTTAGTTTTATATCTCTACGTGACCTGGCACAATGAGGGACAAGGCCCACAATTAGTGAAGCTGGCTGTACAGTAACACAGATAGCAAAGAACATGAAGTAATAAATAAGCAAGCCAATACTTCTAGTCATAATGATCAAAAGAAGGGCTAGCCAAAAACTTGGATACCATCTTTATGTTGTGTTAGGAAAAAAAAAATAAAAATATATATATATGATTTTTAAAGGTAAAAAAACAACAACAGCAGAATCAAGTACTGTTATTTTAACAACACTAAAAATCATTGTCCACATTTTTCACCACCCTAGGAGCTGGCTTTCTGTAAACAAGCAGAAAAAGAACTGAAGTGTGTTTCTGGAAACATTTTCACTCAAAATTTCAATAGGTACTAAAAAAATGCCACAGAAAAATTTGTCAACACGTGTAGTAGTACTTTGTGTGAAAAATCTTCCATTTTTGACAAGCCAAATAATTTTTGAGAAAAATTTCATCTGGCTATAGTCAAGAGGTCACCTCATCATTTCTGACAATTTACTTGAGCAGAATGTATTACTACTGAAGGCTATCTTTACGCTTTATAATTACACAAGCTGAAATATTCCCTAAGTAAACTTTCTGTGGTAAACTAGAGCTACCTGTAATGTTTGCTGTGTTCTGAAGAGATGGCTCTCCAGGATTGAAAGCTTTCAAAATAAATGTATACTGGGAATGACTTTCGTAGTCCAGAGGCTGAAGAGTTGAAATATTTCCAGAAAGTTCTCCAACAGCAAATGAAGAAGTCTCTCCAATTATACTGTAATGAATAATGGCATTGTACCCTATATCTTCATCTGTGGCTGCTGCACTCAAAATCTAAATGAGGAAAAAAGAACGACAACAAACAAACCTTAATCTACCAGGTTTAGAACTGAATAAAGAGAGTGGCAAAACACATACAAGACTGGTATGTAACTATGTAGTGTTTACTGAATGGATACTCATATGGCCATTAATTGCATAGCTAGAATTCTGACACAGCACGTAGCAGGGTTGGTAGCAGATGTCACAGGCTCTTAGGCAGCATCTCCTCTCTTGACTCCTGTAAACCACCAGTTCACATCTGCAGAGCAGATACGGAGCCAGAAGTGGATACACTGGGAGAAAACAGGAAGGCTTAAGAACAGGGGGATGCTGGATATATGCACAACATCTAACAGTGTCTTTAAAACATGCTTCCTGTACATCCTCTGCGAACGAGATCCATGCAGCGTGGCATGACTGCTGGGGATGGGAGGGACAGGGGGAGCAGCACAAGAGAGGTTTAGGAAGCATCAGTGGAACAGGCTGACATATAGAACGAACCTGCCGTGTGATTTTACAGACCACACAAAGTCAAAAATATACATTCTCCTGTGCACAGTCATCACAGATTTCTACCACTTCAAGTTTACATGAAGAAAACAACTGCAGCAGAGGCTATTTATTCTTAGTGCCACATACCACGTGTGGAGGCTGGTTCTCTTTCACGGCCACGGAGTACGACTTCTGGGGGAACACTGGTGGGTTGTCATTCAGGTCTTCCACAGTGATGGTCAGACCCAAGCCTGCAGACTGCGGCGGTTTGCCAGCATCTGTGGCCTGCAAAGCAACAACTGGTCATTTAATGGAGCACTACATGGAGACAAACTTACCAGTTTGTCTCAGAAGGTTTTTCTGCTGGGCTAGGTATCATGCAATGGCATTGCTCTAGCCCTAGCACCTGATTAGGTGCTGCATGTCTTCCCTGTGGCCTCATCTCGTGCTCTGCCTCATTTAAAGAACAATTAACGAAAGGGTCAAGCCTGGATCCAGGTCTGACATGTCATGTGATCAGATGTGGCACTAATCAACAGAAAACCATGCTATACAGATGCCTATCTGTGGTGTGGCATTTAAAGGAATAAGGAAATCCCTCTCACTTAGAGGGTTAGAAGTGTCTTCAAAGCGAGCTATGAAGCGTAGCTAGTAGGAGCCAAACTCAAAGTCAGTTTTACAATTATTTACATACAATTACGCTTTAAAAGTGTCCACTTTTATTAAATACTCAATTTTCAGTATGTTTCCTTACTCTCCTGAATACATTCCACAAGTTCCTTGACCTGTTAAATTATTTGTTAGCAGTAAATAGGTCCTCAAAATATATTTGTGCATAAGGACCAGTGCTGGAACCCTTCTTTGTGTGTGCAATAATTTATCTGATCAATAGCAGAAAAGTCAATTAAAACAGCTAGAACAAAAAGATACCTGCATGATGGATGAAGCTTTATGCTTTCACCATTTTTTTAAACTTGGAAATCTGTATTTCAGGTCTTTTAAAAAGGTTTTAATACATATTTTGAAAAAAAAAATGAAAAAAAATACAAAAGGGAAAG
>NW_009952153.1:1806704-1814905 GCF_000747805.2 Chaetura pelagica | reverse complement strand
GGGAAAGAGACAAATAATATGGATTGGCAAAGCAATAAAAGCAATACAACAGCATGGCCTAAAAAAGACTCAGGAATGCTTTGCAGATTTTAGAGTAAGCTCTCATGTGACTATGACCTTTAAGATCTGATGCTCATGAGTCATTTATTTGCTAATACAAATTTACACCTTGGAAAACAAAGCTCAAGGTGCAAAACATAACAGTCAAAATTCAATAATGAATTCTAGTGGAATTCACCAAGTGAGGTTTTTGTGATAATTCAGTATTTTCTTTTTTTTATGTTGAGAATTTTGTGAATGTGCATGAAATGTGTCAACTTACTATTATTTTCAATTCATAACTGTCCATCATCTCTCTGTCTAAGGCTTTTTTTGTCGTCAGCTTGCCAGTAGAACTGTTGATATAGAAGATTCCAGCAAAATCATCTTTCAGAGAATACTTTACAAGTGCATTAACTCCTATATCCAGGTCAGTAGCAGAAAATTTGCCCAAGTCTAGGTCAGCTGCATTCTCAGGAGCTGATAGTTTAGTTTGAATCCATGCTGAGAAAACTGGAGGATTGTCATTTATGTCATTTACTTTCACAGTTACCTGTATTTAAACAAAAACAGAACAAGAAAAATAAGAGATATATTTGAGTTATGGAAACAGTATCCAGAGGAGAACTTTGATTAATCTTAACCTTTGGAAATCGATAGAAAAACTAAAAAACCACCACAACACAAATACCAAAAAGGTACATAACAACTTCAGCATTTTCCAGCATTTGAACATTTTCACAATTTCAGCATCTCAGGGTTTCTCATTTTTCTTTTATTCTCAAGTGTTACAAGTGAGATAATATATACTCTAACTGGAAGAGATAAGCAGGATTAATAATTCTGGTCTGTTTGCCTCAGCTACTTCAGGCATTTGACAGAACTATTCACAGAACCAGTATCAGTGTTAACCAGTTTCTCTAATTATGGGTTCTTTAAGTATGTTGTATTCCTCTTCAAAAAATATTAAAAAATCAGTATACTGTACCAAAGCAACAGCTGTATTAGGTGGCACCACAGAATCTGCAGCCTCGACAATGATGCTGTATAGGTCGTGTTCTTCTCGATCTAGCCTGGCAAGAGCCACAATGTCTCCTTGGTCACTAACAGAGAACTTGTCACGATGAGATTTCAGAGAGTACACTACTTGCACAGCTATGCTGCCTGTCACTGCCTTCACAGAGCCAACAGCAGTCCCAGCTGGTTCCTCTTCTTGAATGCTGAACTCATAGCTGGAGCTTTCAAAAGTCAGTCCAAAACTATTGTCGTTTACCAGCAAGTAGAGAGTAACAGAGGCTAATAAGAGAAAACAAATTAAAATAGTTGAAGCTGCTGCTAAAATAATAATGATCTGTCACTTTGATATTATAGGAGAGCAAGGATCACCAATTTGAAGTTAAAGGGATATGCAGGTGTTTTTCCACTCCTTAAAAATATTACACTAAACCACTTTGCAACAGAAGTGAAGGGATGTAAAACCACATGAGTGTAAATTCTGTCATGGCCACTCATCCTACTTGAAGAAAATCAGTTGTTTCTCCTGTTTAGGATAAATCAAAGCTAACTCCTAAAAATACATGGAAAAGTTACAGAAAATACCAAGCGACTGATCTTCTTTTGAAGGAGCAGAAACTTGTTTGAGGGTTATTTGCCAAACAAAAGAAACACACATTATCAATATTATTTAAATACCTCTTTTTAAATTGGATACTACTATGAAGTTCTGGTTCCTAACCGTAACCACCACTGCAAGAACTACAAAATAGCATTTCTAACCAGCATTATTAACCCAGGTGTCCTGTTAGTATGACCAGCTGGGAGGAAATCAGAGTATAAAGCAAATATTCATCATTGCTGAAATGTCACATGGATTCTAGACCTAATTCATTTTGACTTGACAGCAATGGGATTAATTTCAAATTTCAATGTTTGCAAAGGTGATGTGAAGGGGGGGGAGGAGAAAAAAAAAGGTGAAAAGACATCATTTACCGTTTGATGTAAGCTGAGGAACTCCATGATCAGCAGCAATAACTATCAGTGTAACAACTGTGTCAGCTGTGATATGCTCCAAGTTACTGCTGAGGGTAATTTCTCCAGTGCGGTTATTTATACGGAAATCATCAGAATGGTTCACAAGGCTGTGTCAAAGAAAAATCAGTATAACATTCATATTAATGACATTGGGAGTGCCATCTACTTACTGGTACCTCTGTAACAAGCAGTCAACAGACTATTTATAAAGAATGGCTGAGCAACTGGTTTTAATTGCTGTGTCAATAGCCTAAATATATTGTCCTTTCTTTTTCCAAGGATGTCTTCCATCATGAAAGGTGACAGCATTTATGCCTTCAGTTCCCATTATATCCCCAGCCTTTGATCTTTCCAAGAATAGAAGGCAGTCACTGCAGACTCAGCTGCACATTCAGCAATATAAGAAATGCAGGTGACACTCATCTGAAGACTCAGACCTGCTGAATCCTAGTGTTCTGCAAACTCCCACAGATAACTGGATTGCATGTGAGAAAAAGTATTGTGTTTAAGGTAGAATGACACCTCATAGCTAAAAATATTATCTTTTAAGACACCAGTTTTAAACACCCACGCTTTACTAACTCATTCACCTGTCTTTCTCAATCCATGCTTCTCACATCAAGGTATCTTGGTATTTTCCATTATACAAGGCTCATCCAAAAATCTTTATCAATTTTTTGATTCACAGTGCATTACAGAAGTTAGTATTTATTGATCTCCACCTCCCAGTGAACAGAAGATAGGTGAAAAAACAATAATTATCAGAGATTAATGTACTTCCTGCTCAGAAACTCCAACCTATTCTACAAAGCTTCAGAAATTTAAACAAATCTTAGCTTTTGGTTCTTATATTATTCTTATTATAAACTTGTTGCTAAGTTTATAATTTGATTGCATTCTCTTTCTTACAGTGTAATTATGATTTGATAAGCTCTAAAACACAGACTGTCCTTTTTCCTAAGTTTGAAAATCATTACTGATTATAACACTTGCAAAATATCTGTGAACAGAGCTTATCTTCTTATGACCAATAAAAATACTTTGTGAGAAATAAAAATACCCTTCTGTTCCTTTAACAAGAGATACATATTAACCTCACAGAAATTTACCTGTATGAAATAACAGAATTGTTCCCAACATCAAGGTCAGTAGCAGACACAGACAGTACAGACACTCCTTCCTTTGCTGTCGCTACAAGTACATTGGCTGAGTATTGTGCTTTTGTAAACTGGGGAGGGTTATCATTCACATCTAATACTTGAACGCTGACATATGTGAAATTCTGGCATGTGACAGGAAAAAAGCATGATTCAGAAAATGCACAGACACTGAGATGTAAGCATAAATGCAAGTTGCAAATAAGGAATAACGTGCTCCTCTCCATTACCTGCCTTTGAGGAACTCCGTTATCCGATGCCACCAACAGCAGCTCATACTTCTCTTTAGTCTCTCGGTCTACGTAGCCATTAACCAAAATGGTTCCATCCTAGAGAAGGCAAAATGGGTCAATGCAGGGATTATTTTAATAACTCTTGCATACCAGGTTCTCAAAAGAGATGAGGGACTGAAATTCTCAGTTCTCCTTTGGACAAATATAGTTCAGATTCCAAGCAACATCTGACAAGTATGTCTTAGCTTTTGGACACTGACTTGTATTTCCAAACTAAAGAGCACCTGCTGGTTTTGACAGGTATGTACTACAATGGTTTCTGTCTATTCTTTTTACATGATGTATCTTACTACGTCAAGTAACTTCATAAAAAGCAGTATCTAAATGTATTATATATATTATATATTCCAGAGCATCTAAACCCTTACCTGTTGGATGCTATATGGATTATACCCATCCTCAGCTGATAAGAAGTAACTAATTCTTGCATTATCTCCCTCATCCAAATCAGTAGCAGTCACATGTCCAACTTTAGCAGGAGCACCCAACATGTAATCTCCTTCCAGAATCTCAAAACTGTATGGCTGCATCTGAAACTCAGGGTTATTATCATTGACATCTAGAACGGTGATGTGGAACAGGGCACTTGAGGTAAGCCCATTAATTTCAGCATCAACTGCTTGTACCTGCCAAAGTAAGGAAAAAAAAAAAAGTAAATGAAATTTTAGTTTACTGAATTGCCATTTTAACCATATGATGAAGATAAGAAAAAGGGTTTGAGGGAACAAAGTAGTAATAAGCCAAAGCTTCAGTCTTGTAATTTACTTGTAAAGTGAATCCAGATGTAGTCTCCCTGTCCAGTTCTGCATTGTCTCTTAATGAAAGTATTCCAGGGATCTCCACAGTAAACAAAGTACTGTTATGAATAAAGTGTCCCTGAGAAAAGCCAGCCTAAAATGAAAACATTGTTAAATTAAAATTATGAATACTTAAGTTAAAAAAAAAATCTTATTAATATTAATACTCAACAATTCTATAGGACTTCTCATTGCAGAAGTAAAGGTTCTTTTCAAGGTTTAATAAATGAGATCTTCCATTCTGAGCTATGAGAATAATTACCTTATTTGAAAAAAGAAAAGGGGGTAGGGGGGAGCCTCTGTGGACTTCCCTTTTTGGGTCCTTCACACTCACTCCCTAAAGCTAAGACCAATCCCCATGATGCAAGGAGCAGCAACACACAGTTCAGTCAAGTCTGAACTGGGAGAAACATTCATGCTGCTTTAAAACTGAGACAAGCAAGAATTATTACAGCAAGTCAGAAACCTTCTCCTCCAGACCAGCTCCACAGTGCCACAGCTACACACAAAATTTGTTTATGAAACAAGGGGAGAAAGAAACAGTGTTTTATAAAGCAGAGTGAAACTGGGCGATTTCCTAATAAAGAAGAAGAAACTGCATCAGCTTTACAAATTGCCTTTCTCCCTGATTAAGCTGATACTAAAGGCATTACAGAAATGCACTCACAAATAGTCTCAGATAGAAGCAAGTTACCAAGCAATGCTAAGCTAATTATTGTAATGTAATTTTTAACACAGAACTTAAAATAAATAAAACTTGTTCTCTATCTGCTGCAACACACATACATTCACCTCATACGCATATGCACAGAAACATACAGCTTCTTCTATCCTGGTTTACATATGCACAGGGAGAGAAGTTCTCCTTGGCTTCTCTGGTATAGCCCATGAACCATTTTGCACAATGTTCTGACTTCCTTGGCTACGGAAATTTTAATGCTGGCTCCACGGAAAGCCAGATTAAGTTGCAGTGACACAAAATGTACTTGATGCCAACCACTGAGGAAATCTCCCTTTGCCCATCTACTATAACGCTTTTTTGCAGGTTAATAGAGAAATACGTTGTTTTGTTTTATCAGAATGAGATTAGTTTGGTACCTACCTCGTCCTTGTCAGTAACACTAAATGTGTAGACAGGACTGCCCTTTTGTAGGTTTTCAAACACAAATATATCATAAGCTGCCTGATTAAATTCTGGTGGGTTATCATTGACATCTAGGACATGCACAACAACAAGTGCAGTACTGCTGAGACTTGGCTTCCCTCCATCCGATGCTTCCACTTCTATTTCAAATTGCTTTGTGGTTTCATAATCCAGATGCTGCTTCAGGCTGAGCTGGCCCGTGGTGGAATTGATGAGAATCACTGGCGAGGAGGTTTGAGGTTGCTGGCTAACAATTCTGTACTTCACAAGAGCATTGACCCCAACATCCAAATCAGTTGCATATACTGTTAGCAGTACCCTTTCAAGCACTTCATCTTCAGGGACACTCACTTCATATTTCCTTGATGAGAAAAATGGAAAGTTGTCATTCTCGTCATCAATGATGATGGTCAAATTGAGAGCTGCAGACAGCACAGGCTGGCCTTGGTCACTGGCAATCACTGTTAAGTTATAGAAGCCTTGTTCTTCCCTGTCCAATACCTTTTCCACCAAAATTAAACCTGAGGCATCAATATCTATTTTTCCTTCTCCACCTTTCAGAGAATAAACCACTAATCCATTAAAGCCCTCGTCTGCATCCGTAGCTGACACATTGGTGATCCTAGTTCCAGCTGGCATGTTCTCTGAAATAGTAATGGTAGTGCTGGTTGTACCAAACACAGGCCTGTTGTCGTTGACATCTGTGACTTCGATAAACACTGTAGCATAGTCAGTAGTGTGTCCATCTGACAAGGAAATATTTAGCTTGTAATTTTTTTGGGATTCATAGTCCAGTTTGGCATTTGTCGAGATGATTCCATTGACATCAATGTCAAATGGAGCAGATTCCGTCAGTACTTGAAACGTAACTGGTATAGGGGGATTTAAAGATTCATACTCAACCTGTGTAAGATACAGCATATTAGCCATAAATTAACTCAAACTGATAAACCACTATATAAACAAGAATTATGGTTTTAACTACATCCAAATTAATTTTACTGGTTTTATTCATTAAAAGAAATACACAATAATACAGGTGGAGAAGGGGAAGATCACTATACAGAAATGTGAATACATATAATACATAATAAAAATAACAGACTGCACTATAACCTTTGCCTCTGCCTTTCTTTCCATGAAAAAAAGTGAAAAAAATCATTAACTCAGAAAGTCAATAAATCAAAACACTAAAACACATTATCTTCTCACTGCTTTCATATCAGACCTCCTATCTGTCTTCAGAACTGCCTGTAAGAAGGCATTCTGCTGGCTTGTTTGTCCCAGCATTTTTTTAAACAAATGAGGAACAAGCTCTAGAAGCTTTATTTGTAAATTCCCTTATGACAGTTCTCTGATGGGAAGTCTCAATTTCCTAGCTGTATGATATCACAGGGTTTTAGGTTTATCACCATGTGTATATTTTCTTTGGGCCAGCATAGGTTTTGGACAATGTCCAACATTGACAAAGGGCTAAGCATGAAAGTTTACTTTCCCAAGCAGTTCTGGGGTTTGTTTGAGGTTTGGGGGGTTTGCTTCGGTTTTTGTTGCTGTTGTTGGGTCTGGGCATTTTTTTAGGTTTTGTTTATTTGTTCTTTTAACATTAAATGTTCAAAGATCTGCAATAGAAGGAACAGGCTTCATGGGTGATCTGTGATCTGAGGGAGGTAGTCAGTACATAATGTGAAGCTTGCTATGCAGAAAACACAACACCCATAACTCAGGCAGTTATAGACATTTAGAGCACATATATTACAGAATTTTCTTATAGCTGTCATGTCCTATAACAAATAATAGAATAAAATTGTTCTTACTCTTGCTACTTCAACAGGACTGGGTAGCTCTTCTTCCACAGACACGTTATATGTTTTCTGAATAAACTGTGGACTAGAATTTCCAACTGCAAAGATCTGTACTGGCACTGATGAACTTCTTGGAATCATCCCACCTACAAGCAAAAGAAAATATCTCCCAGAAGATCAAAAAATGCTTTCTGCTTTAAAAAAAAAATAAATAAACAATTATACTTTTTCATTGGTACTGATTTAAAGAATTTTAAATCCTTACTAGTACTATTATGGTGCTGCTGAGAGGTCATAACCAAGATCAGAATTTCATGTACTGGCTGTTACACCTCCAATATATGAACCTGAATATATGCAGCAATATCAGCACAGACAAAGGATGAACTGATCAATCTCTTTTGCAGACACATTCCTCCCAGTACCCATTTCATCCACACAGCCATACATTTGAAGACACAGAGCTCATATGGACTAAATCAGGGGAAAATTGGAAGGCTGAAAAACACCTGGTCTGCTCATGCTATCAGGAGTGAGACACCATTCCTAGGTTACATTTACCTCTGTCTTTATTCTGACCATGAATGTTCACCACGTTCTGTTATTTGTTTAAAACAAAGAAACCCTCAATAAAAACGGTTAAGAAAATTAAGTTTGTGCTGGTCATCCTAAAAATGGCTTTGACATCTCCTTTTTTTCAATACACACATGGTTGTGCAAACAAAGACCAAGTTGCTCATCACATTTTACTTTCATTTTACTCCCTGTTGACTAACAACTGAATTATAAATTCCTAGCTTGTGACTGAATCTCTGTATTCTGTGCAGTGCAACACCAGTCAATAACTAAGTCAAAGAAAGGTATAAGTTGTATGTTATTTTGCATGTTCTTCCCACGGCCATAAAGAAAACTTAGATTTGACATAAAGCATCAGCAGG
>NW_009952153.1:1793243-1806567 GCF_000747805.2 Chaetura pelagica | reverse complement strand
AGCAGGAAGCACAGCTTTTTCAGAGATGCAGCAATCACTTCGGATGAATTAGACAGCTTGCTTTTTACCTCCAACAAACAACAGCAAATAAAAATACATGGTACTTCTAAAATAAATTCTAGAAGCCTATTTTGATATCCTTTCTTCAAGTAAAAAAAACAAACAAAACCAAAAACAACAAACCAAACCAACCCCATGACCAGGAATAGCTGTGTTGACCTGGGGTTAAATCTTGTCTTACCATCAATAGCTGTTATCCACAGGACAAATTTCTTAAGCTGGTTGACTCTTAATGGGATTACTCTTTTTAAACTGATTTGTCCTGTGGATTTATCCAATGCAAAGTATCCATCTTCATCACCATCAGCTAAGATAAAGCTTATCTCTCCATTTACACCAGCATCTGGATCATCAGCAATGACCTGGAGAAAAGAAAAATTTTACTCTAGTTTATTGCAGTGTTATCAAGTAATACAGAATTGCTGATTCTTGTGTAGAGATTACTCAGGTAGCAGATAATTAGGAATTAGTCGTGAGTTTTCTCCTTTAATGTAGAGATCTGGATAATTTTACATATATAAAAACAGCTAAATATAGCCCCAGTAAAGTTAAGTTATACCTTTAATCAGCTGGCTGTCAGCTGCCTAGGTATGATTCCTAGGTTAAAGCTCAAAAAGAATGTTTGCTCTTTGATGCACACACAGTATCACTCCACCAGCAGGAGTGAAATCCTGTCCCTGTCAAACTAATGGAAATGACACCAAGTTTGTATCTCAGAAAGCTTGGTTCATAGCAAATGCAAGGTCACTGGAGGTAGATTTTTCCAGAGAATACACCAGGAGCCATTAAATCAGTACACCTGGGTATGAGTTTTGAAAGTGATTACATATCTCAGCTCTTGAAGTGGTTTTGATCTTGGTTTCCTCTTGTATTTGGTTAACTGTTTAACTGTCTTACAAAAAGTATATAATATCTTAAATTTATCCACAATGTTTCAGCATTCAGCAGCCTTTCAAAAATGTTTACAATTAGTTTAATTGCTGGACTCTAACAACATTCAGTTTTCATTAAACACCTTCCAGCACCTAAATCAAATAATTTTTTTTCTGTCTTATATTTCTGAATTCAGGATGGTGCACAGCATCTAAGATCAAGAATAAAAAATACTTTATCATTTGTTCCCTGACCTGGGATAGGATTAGAGCATTCCAGTGACTACAGAACATCAACAGCTGTAAGCTTTTAAATGAGAGGTTTGTTTCTCAATTCAGAGGAGTTTAAAAAATATCCTCAGTTCAACAGATCCACTCCAGAAGTTCAAGCAAGGGCTTGTGCATAAATGGAATTCATTAACATGTAATTTTTACTTAATACTTCTAGTACCTGAAGAATGGCCATCCCTTCAGTCATGTTGACAAAAATATCTTGCTTATATGGTGTGCCTCTAAAGGTTGGGTTGTTGTCATTTTCATCCAGCAACAGAATGTTGATTGTAGAGTGTGTCTCATTGTAAGGTGACAAATGATCTTTAGCAGTGACCTTGAAAAATGATGCACAAAAATGATTGCTTAGTTCAAATGCATGTGCTATCAGCAGTAAGAAAGATGAATAACAATTACAAGCTGAGTAAACTGCATCACTAGTGGTATTTCTCTCCAGATAGTATGAGTATGCACTTGATTTTAAGCTGCTGATCCATATCAGAGAGAGAATAAGCTTCTTGCCAGGACAGATCAGGTATCACCTGCTTGCCTTGGGTTGCTCTGGAAAGGAGGAGTGGGATTATTTTTAATACCTGTAGGTGAATAGATGATACACTCTCCCTATCCAACAGCATGGAGTTCCTCACAGTTAGGATCCCAGCTGGACTTAGCTGGAAGGGGCTGTCAGCTGGCGAGAGAATGAATGTTCCCTGGAAACCTCCCTGCAAACAGTAATGATATTTGTTATTAAATAGGACAATCACTGAGCTACTCCCTTAGGATGTTTTTATTTTCATTTCATATTTCATGGTCATGTTTATTTATTTATTTTTATGTTGTGGTTTAATTGAAGTTACAGTTAAAAAGAAAAAAAAAAGGAGCAAACAACATGGAAGAAATACATCATGCAGGTTGAGGATGACTTGCAGCTTTGTGTCCATTTTGCACTCCTGCACTTTCATATTTGGGACCTTATACAAACCAGAGCAGTTTCAGAGACAGCCAATTCTATTTTCTTTGGCTGCAGTACTCTATCCTTTAAAGAAGTGAAATAAAGTTTTTTTTGCTTAAGCATGTATCTATAGCACTCTGCACTATATCTGCACAACAAATGCATTTTATATTGTATTTCAGAAGTGCAGTATTTGCAGTAACTACAACAATAATGTAATTTTACCTCATCTTTGTCACTAGCTGTTACTTGAAGAACTTCCATCCCATTTGGGAAATTTTCTAGAATTGAGACATTGTAACTTGATTGCGAAAACACTGGATTATTATCATTCACATCTTCAATAGTAACCAGCACTACTGCATCAGCTGTTTTGAAAATGTTGTCTTGCTGGGTTGCCTAGAAAACAGAGTTTGTAGCTGTAAATGCCACACCCTGATACCAGTGAGCCATTCCAGTGTAATAAAAGGACATGACATGACCTTCAATGAAGGAAGTTTTCCTTTATTTTGCATTTTTAATAGCAAGATGGAGCCTTGATCCCAACTCCCCTTTTAATATTACTATGGGAAATACCATTAGTAGCTACATGATTCATATATTACTTTATGAAATTGAGACTCAGTATTAACATGCTTAACTTTAAAAAAATTACTACCTGAATGCCCACAACAAGATATGGACATTCTTCTCTGTCAACTGCAGTCTTTACTTCCAACACTCCAGTGTCTTCATTGATTAAAAAGGTGTTGCTATTGGCTGGGGGTTCCACTGAAAAGCAACAAATTACAGTGGGTTAATAAGAATGATGCAGAACAGTGAGTCTGATCTGTCCTTTTAATGACTTTCATCTCCTTAGCCATAGCCAAAATGAACAGACATTCCAGATAAAAGTCTTTTTTTCATTCTGTCCTCAAAACAATCCCTAGGAAATTTGCTTCCACTCCAAGGGTCTCAAATTAAGCAGCTCATGAGCTTCTAGCAATTCTCTCAGGAAGAAAAGCTCCTGATGGAATTTATCTCTCTAGACAGACCTAAATGGGAATCCTTTGATCAAATGAAAGCATCTAAACTAACTTACATTTTAAGTTAGGAATTGTATATTGGAGGGAGGTTAAGAATGTCTAACAATTTTTTAAATAGTTGGATCCTGCTATAATGACAGAAGTTAAGCCAATTTGGCTCGCAGAGAAGCACTGCAGTGAAGATGTATGCAGTTAAGACACCTGACTATACACTACACTTGCCTATCAATCTTCTTCAGTAATACAGACATCATAAGTTACTGTGTGAATGTCTAGAAGAAAATAAAATTTCTTACCTAGTTTGATGCTGTAAACTACTTTTTCATTTATACCTGTGTCTCCATCTTTAGCTATTATATTCTCTGGGAGAATAGCCAGAGGACCCAACTAGAAAACACATATTTACTTGATTAAAGTTTGAAAAAATACACATAAACTTAAAATTCTTCATTAAATAAGTCATTATTTTGATTAAAGAAACTGGGATCCAAAAAAAATTTTGCCATGGACACTTTACAGAGGAAAATTATGACCTAAATTTTTAATAGATACACTGTGTTTGAGAAACACCAGACTATGAAGCAGTAGTCACTGATCAAATTCATGTTAAGAATACTAAATATTTCAGTTCCATTCCTCTCCTGGAAAGCTATACACAACTCTACACTGCAGTCCTAATAAAAGCAGTAATTTATTTTAAAGATTAAAACATTTCAGAAGATCTAAAATTATTCCTTTCAGAAAATTAAAAATGAACTTCTAACAAAAGGGACACCAAAGGCATTACACCAAAAGCGTGTGTGGGTTAAAATATGTTAACATGAAGATAATTATAGAGAAATAGGAATAATAAAGAAGATAATGAACTATTTTAATTTCAGTGGATTACTCTGGTAATACTATACTGCGATTATTTTTTTCCTCAATATATACAGAAGCCTGAGTTAAATACAGTCCACCCAGAAATTTCCACTGTTTATAGAAAAAAAAAATGGTGCCTCTCTGTGATATAGGTGGTGATTGGGAGCCCCAGGGTTATGTACTCTGTGCTGCAGGCCAGCCTGGCTCCCCCTGGACTGGCTCATTGCATCACTGATCAATGTCTCTCAGATACTGCCTCTGAGGAGGGACATGATGGAAAGGAAGAGAATGGAAACCAGATGCAGTTTCCATGGCAACGTCCAAAAAAGAGGGATAGTGACTGGGGGTGGGAAGAACTTAAAAAAAAAAAAAAAAAAAAAAAAAAAAAAGAAGTACAATATAATACAAACCACAGTTCACTGTTCAGATTCTTATTTTGCTTACCTGATTGGAAGGAAATATGAAGCAATTACACTATTTAAAACTCAAACCACTCAGCTAACTTCAGGACTGACGAGCCGTCAACTACCCTTTCAAGTTTACAGTAAAAGCCCTGTTACAACACCTGTTTAGTTATTGTCTTGGGTTTTTTCTTTTCTTCAAATACAAAATAATCAGTTTCTGTAGCAGAAAGTTTAATATTTCATGTCATGAGGGGCCTGTTTACCTGCTACTTGGAAGTCTATGGTTGATAACCTTACAGTTCCCCAGTTAGCACAAAACAAAGCTGCCCTCACTCTTCAAGGATGGGCTCAATGATGGAGAATCCTTGAGAGAATAACACCACAGACAGGAATAACCTATTTACATGTGCAGCATTTAGTGAAAAGCTTTTACCTGGTTTTCACTGATTTTTCCATTGTACACTGATTGACTGAAATAGGGGTTCAACGTATCATAGTCTTGTACAGTAATTAGTAATGATGCATTATCACTGTTGCTTCCAAATCTTTCCTACATCCCAAGAGAAGGAAGAAAAGAAGAAACATTGTAATGGAAATGCCATTTCATGGTGGAAAATACAGCAGAAAATTACTGTATGTGCTTTGTACCATCTAAGCATTTTTAACCTGAGCAGATTTTTCCATTTCTAGAAATGGATTTCTAGGAATAATACCATCAAAAGGTAATTGGTTTTTGTTATTAATTTTCTATTAGGCAGGTGTTACGCAGTAGCACATAGAGTGTAGTAACAGTACACTTGCTGCAGCTGTACTATTTGCTGGATATCACCATCAATGTTGCAAAGTTACTTCTTTTTTACTTCTAAAAGGAATTGAAGACAAAGATACATTACAATCTCTAAGAAGACACACAAAAAGACTCCTGGTGGCAAGCTGCAGCAAAATTAGGACAGATCCACTAGAATGAAGAGATGAATATACATATTAGAACAGCAGAGAAAAAATATGTACAATATACATACCTAAGGAAATACACACAGAAAGAAACTTGGGCTGGTATTTGAGGGGAGACTTAAACAATGGCACAAATATTAAGAACATGCTACTTTGTCAGCAGTACAAGCCAAGATGCAGACACAACTTTTGGCTTGGGAATTCCCTAAGTTGTAAATTGCTGGAAACTGGGAAATTGTAACAAAGGAAGTATCATCCTAGAACTATTGTAATTCTCACTCTTCATTTAATTTATATCATACCTTTGCTTGGACTGTTAAATTGAAGAGGTTGATCTTGTTGTAATCCAGTGGTTTATTCACCATGATGTTTCCATCTCCTTCCCTTATATAAAAGTAATCGGAGTTCGGACCCTATTAAATGAATAAATCACATATTTTACATTATTAACAATGAAATGCATTTTATTTATTTATGTATCAGTACCATTAGACTCTGTCTGATTTCCTACGGTGAATAACTAAAGCAAGTCAGATGAATGACATCAGATTCCCTTCCCCAGCTATAAAAGGAGCAGAGATAGTAAGCTCAGTTGTGAAGAAAGAAGATTCATGGCTCACTGCGTGCTAGGATTTTCCTGCGGTACATCTTTCTGATGGTAGCATGTTGCAGATTTGCAGCAGTAACTGCACACTGCAGGACAGCATACTCAAATCAAGTCCCAGGCTGTATTTTGTATGAAATATAGCCTGGTGTTCACAGTCTCTGACAAACAAGGGGCACTCACCCAAAGACTGTAACTAATGGTGCTCCACAAAGGTGAAAAATCTTCATCCTTGGCTTCCACTTTTATAACTGTGACATTTATTGGAGATACCTAGAGGAAATAAAGATCATCATTGACAAGCCCCTTTCGGTATCCCTCCCAGCTGCTGGCAGGAAAGCTGTGCCATCTCCTTTGCATATGCAAATTACTTCAGATTGCCATTTTAGGCCAGAGAACTGAATGTTTCTTCTCCACCCCATGCCTCTAGCTGTACACGCAGCACAGCCACTTCCACACCCCCGCAAAGGTGGAGAAAAGTCCCACAAGGGTGCATATAACCATCTGAGTGTGGTCACGTTACCACCTCCTATGTTTTGGCCCCAGAAAACAATTTTTAAATTCCACAAAAAAACATACTGACATTTGCCACAACTCACCTCTGATACTGAAGCACTATAGTGACTTTGTAGAAATTTTGGAGAATTGTCATTTACATCTTCTAAGGTTAAGTCCCTCACATTCTCGACCTCATTAATCTTTGTAATGGAAGCAAACAAGGTTAGAACTGACAGCAGTGATGTAGCAGCCTACTGTTAACATTTCATTTCATCATGTAAAATCAGAGCTTCAAAGACACAACCCTTCAGTTATAAAAACCATAGTGAGAGAGTTAGACTACCATTTCTAATAATGGAGTAGAAAGTTTGTGAAAATATTTTCTAATTAACTTTAAAAAAATTACCATAGTTTATCTGTGAACAAAACAACTCATTCCAATTGGCACATTTAAACAAATATATCTTCTACAAGATACTCTCAAGCCCCTGCATCATATCTTTAAATGAAATAGTATTTCATAAAACAATAATTTGCATTAAACTTAGATAAAAAACACAGTTGATAAAACATGTCTTTAACTTACTGTTCCACTCCTTTGGCAAACAACAGCATAAAAGAGATGGTCAAGCTAAAAATTAAAAAACAAGCAAATAAACAATACTATTGATGAGCTTCTAATGTGATTGTCAAAGAATGTTTATGTCAAAATCATACAAAACAATTTCTGGAACTTGAATCCTCAGGTATATCATGCTGAGTTGACAGAAAATTATTCATCTGACTAAGTTCCAGGAGCCTACTCCAACTATTTTTGTAATTTCAATATGTTGTACCAAAATACACTGCTTATAATTCATAGTTAATGTCATTACAGATTATTAATTGTGAAGTTTATTTGGCTGCCATTTATCTACTGCTGGTATCTACCCACCCAGATCCCACCATCCATCTACTTGACTGTTCTCCCCATAGAAAACTGACAGAGAACGGGAGAATATGGGTAAATAAGCATAAAAGGTGTTTTAAGCCATTTGAAAAATATCCAAATGAGAAATGTGAACATAGAAGTTGTAGATAAATTTTTACCTATTAGAACTCTTGATTGCGACCATGTTTTTTAAAATATGTGTGGTTCAAATCTGTCAAGTACAGTGCTACTCTGAAATAGTATTGTATTAAAAAAATAGCCTCCACTTACTCTGCAGAACTCCACCATTTTCATATTCAGAGGCAACCTTCAGCCAGGAAAAATATTAATAATGCTTTTCAGGTTACTGTTGGCCCTACAGAGCAAGAATGACCTAGGAGAAAAAACCTTCTGTGCACCAGCTGAGGCCAGTGGATATATCAATGCATGAAGTTGTACAAATATTCGTATGATGAAGAATTGACTTCTACCAAATTACATCTGCTCAATCTCACTTTGATTAAATAATTAATGCTATTGAGAGATGAGTTTTAAGAACAGTGACACCTATCATAACTGTGTCATTTCATTACAAGTGACAATACATGATGAGGAAAGATCCTGTCTGACTGTCAGCTGCCAGGTATGTTCACAGTTACAGGAAACTGGAGACATTTAACAGATATTACTGAGTGCTAGAGACTGAAGTCTCTGCTGCTCTGCCTGATGAGTCTCTTTTTTGGGATACCAACCTGTATCGTAAGGGAATGAACAATTAAAATATACAGCTTCACGCTACATTTTTTCACCTGTCAATAAAACCTCTATATCTAGGTCTTACACGAGTGGCAAGAATACCTCAATAGAATCAACATCCAGTGGCCTAGAAGTCTTCACAGTTGCATTATTAAATTCAGAATTATACTTCAGCTCCACATAGGATAAGTGTTCAGGGAACAGATACTCTTTCAATCTCAAATTCACATTGGGTGGGATATTTGTAATCCATTCTATATCACCTGTAAGAGGAAGTATCACAAATTAGATTACTTTATGGCAAAGAAACCCACAGATTCATTTCATATGCACTGACAACTAGATTACTGGTTAAGCTTTATAGTATTTTGGCATTTTCAGCCAAACAACGAGATCTGTTAAAATCTCCTACTACTGTGCACACTGTATTGGTATGTTTTTAAAACCCACACAAACCCACTTTACCAATATATTCACACTTTGTAACAATATGTCCAGAATTAAAAAAAAAAAACTTAGCATATTTTACACCTACATTTCCACCCTTTTTTAGAAATAACTTTACACTGCAAAATTTTTTTCACATGTACTATGAACAATGTGAAAACGTAATCAAAGTAAGGGTCTGTAGTCAAAATCAGCGATAGACTGATTTGGGGCTCAATGGGAGAAGGTTCAGTATTTTCCAAACACGAGGGCACTTCACATCTCTTCAAGCAGGTAGAATCCAGCATAAATCATTGCATTTTGCTTTTGGTATAGAATGGTAAGTGTATGGCCCCTCATTTAATCCGTTCTTGTATGAACAGGACACTGAAACCCAAAACAATGCAAACTTTGAATCAATTTGAATATTAATTTCTACAACAATGCATTTAGGAACTATTGTCTTGAAAATATTAAAAGTTGGTATTTATAATTAATATCTTTCATTATCATTTCAGTAGTGAGTGTATTACTTGCTTAGTTGAACTCCAAATCTGTGATTGAAAAGTATCCTTTAAACCATCCAGCGTGGTGCTGTGGGCAATTTTATTAAATAAGTTTAAGTTACCTTACTCATATTATCAAGATACCTGTGTTTATGAAATAATTCTTATCATAGAATGGTTAGAGTTGAAAGAGACCTTAAAGATCATCAAGTTCCAACTCCTCTGCATGGGCAGGGACACCTTCTACTAGACCAGGTTGCTCAGGGGCCCATGCAACCTGGCCTTGAACACTTCCAGGGATGGAGCTTCCACAACATCTCTAGGCAGCCTGTTCCAGTCTCACTACCCTCACACTAAAGAATTTCCTCTTGATCTCTAACCTAAATCTCTCCTCTTTCAGTTTAAAGCCATTACCCCTTGTCCTCTCACTACAAGCCCTTGTAAAAAGCCCCTCCCCATCTTTCCTGTAGCCCTTTTAGGTACTGGAAGGCTGCTATGAGGTTCCCCCCCAGAGTCTTCTCTTCTTCAGGCTGAACAGCCCCAACTCCCTCAACCTGTCCTCATACGAGAGGTGCTCCAGCCCTTGGATCATTTTTGTTGCCCTCCTCTGGCCGCACTCCAACAGGTCCACGTCATTCTTGTTTTGGGGGCTCCAGAGCTGGACACAGCACTCCAGGTGAGGGCCTCACCAGGGCAGAGTAGAGGGGCAGAATCACCTCTCTCAATCTGCTGGCTGCCCTTTGTTTGATACAGCCCAGGATCGAGTTGGCCTTCCGTGCTGTAATTGCACATGGGTGGCTCATGTCCAGCTTTTGGTCCACGAGTGCCCCCAGGTCTTTTTCCACAAGGCTGCTCTCTAGCATGTCTTCCCCCAGTCTGTATTCATCTCTCTGGTTGCCCCAGCCCAGGGGCAGGACCCTGCACTTGGCCTTGTTGAGCCTATGAGGTTCACCTGGGCCCACTTCTCCAGCTTGTCCAGGTCCCTCTGGATGGCATCCCTTCCCTCTGGCATATCGCCTGCACCACCCAGCTTGGTGTCATCAGCAAACCTGCTCTCAGTGCCACTGTCAATATTATTAATGAAGAGATTAACCAACACTGGACCCAGTATGGACTTATCATGGAACATATATAATGACAGGACCAGAGGAAATGGTCTGACATTGCAGCAGGGGAGGTTTAGATTCAATGTTAGGAAGAATTTCTTTACTGAAAGAACGATCGGGCTCTGCAACAGGCTGACCAGGGAGGTGGCAGAGTCACCATCCTTGGATGTATTCAGGAAACATGTAGATGAGGAACTTCAGGGCGTGCTCTAGTGGCCAAGAATGTAGATTGTGTATTGTGGGTTTCTTTGGGGTGTGGTTTGTTTGTTGGTTTATTTTTTGTTCTTTTGTTTTTAATGGGTTGTTTGTTTTTTTTATGGTTGGATTCTGTGATCTCAGAGGTCCTTTCTAACCATGACTATTCTGTTTCTGTGATCATATTCTCTGGATTGCAAACCCATAATCCCCTCTCCTCTCCAGAATCTTTCCTGCACATCACAAATATTTTCCATGATCTTCAGAAAACTTGCTAGCTGTGTTTCTTACTTTATTGCTTTTTTAAATCCATCATTAGTAATTTAGGCTGGTAAACCCTTTCTGTAACTGCCCCATCTCTCATCTACAGATGCAGACTTGTGGTCTTGGTCTCTATGTTCTTAATGGAAGGGAACCTTGTCTTCTTCAGCAGTAGGGAGTGTCTGGAATGCTGTCAGCTACCAGCACAAAGCAATGCACCAAAATTGCGTGTAAAGAGAAAATCCAAGCAGATGGCAATAAGCACAGAACAAACAGGCTGTGTCCCAGGGGCACAGTGTTGTGTGGGATCACAATATTTATTGGGCAATGTTGAAACTGGTGGAAGAAAACATTCCAAGAAAACAAAATTTATGTTTGCCTGCTGATACAGTGTCTAAACCTCCACCCAGAGTTGGATATGCTCAGACAAGCAGCAGCAAGTGGGTGCCTAAGGAGTATCATTCCATGTAGTGGAGAAATCCTAACAAATAGGAGGTGCTTGGAAAAATTGAAGCTGGTTGTCCCTCTTGCTTATTCTTTACAGGTATGTCAGTAGGTACACTGACATAGGCCAAACTTCTTGCTAGCTGCTTAAAAATTAAGAGGAATCAGGGTGAAAGGTGATTATTTCCCTTTCTATCTTCATGCAAGAGTCAGACACAGCAGCTATGCTCTTATGGATTTGAAAAGGATATTTCAACAACAACTAGAAAAAAAAAACCACTGATCTGTATCATATGTGTTTTCTGTAGCCTGCTGAAAGCCAGAAGCAATGGAGATTACATATGGACAATCCTCATTGGCCTGATGTGTGCTTTCCTGACATCCTAAAGGGTATGATATATCCTGAAGGGAACAATTTGACCATAACCTATTGCTTTGCCTATTGAGATTGCTGTATAGCCATTAGGCAAATCAACTCACACAAGAACAGAATCATCCTGGTTGGAAAGGACCTTGAAGATCTTCAAGTCAAACCATAATGTAACCTACCTGTTCACTGCTTAAATCATGTCCCTAAGCACTATACTTATATTTCTTTTACAGGGACAGACACTCCACCATCTCCCTAGGCAGCCTGTTCCACTGTCCAACCACTCCTTCAGTAAAGAAATTCTCTCTAATATCCATTCTAAACCTCCCCTGGTGCAGCTTCAGGCCATTTCCTCTTGTCCTGACATTATTCACTTGGGAGAAGAGGCCAACTCCTACCTCTCTACAACCTCCTTTCAGGTAGTTGTAGAGAGCAACGAGGTCTCCCCTCAGCCTCCTCCTCTTCAAACTAAACAATCCCAGTTCCTTCAGCTGCTCCTCATAGGACTTATTCTCCAGGCTTTTCACCAGCTTGGTAGCTTCTCTGGACATGCTCCAGCACCTCAAAATCCCAACTGACAGCCTAGTGACATACAACAACCCTACCCTTTAGACAATAACAGTAAGTTCTCTGGGTATTGGGGAGAGGAATGGAGGACAGAGTTATACTCTCTACAGCATTTGCAATATAAAGATATATTTAGAAAAAAGCAGCACTGTCTACTCCTCTTCTGCATTGTGCTCTCTTGCTGTTCTTCCCCAGTGTTGGGACTTTGTCCCCAAGGCACAGTCAACTTTCCTGGCCACGATAAGGACACAGAGAAAATGCAGAGATAAATTCATGTTAATCCTGTCAGGCTGCACCAATTAAATAATAACAAAAATAATGCAGAGTCTGCCACAGTAACAAACTAGAATAGGAAATGCAAATACATCAAGTTGCCAGCGTCAACCCTGTATTTCCCTTGCTTGTTCCTCTGCACCCCACCTGCTCTCCCTATTGGGAAAAATGAGGTTTCAGAGAGACTCCAATCTGAAACACAGCAGGGCTGTGGTGGCAGTGGTTCCCTCTGATGCAGGAAGGAAGGATGAGATCAGCTCTTGTGGGCTGACTGGACAAAGTGAACTGGGAACATCAATTTTGTTGTACTTGTTTCCTTTTAATTTGCCTGTTATATTTGTTCAGCGAGCAAGATCCTTGGATAATTTTGGTTTTTATATTTATTTATTCCACTAAGCACTGTGCCACGTAGGCAGCTGCTGCATCTAGCCATGAAGACTCTTGTAAATCAATAACACAGATCATTATAAAATACACTGTTTGGTGAAGCACAAAAGTACTATGTGTATTAGGGAGCAAATCAGATAGTTCTAAGATAGAATAATGATTTTACCTTCATATTCATCCAAAAAGCCTGACAGCATGAGAGGGTTGGGTGTTGTGTCACAATTTATACTTGTGATTTCTAAAAAGAAAAGGAAGAGTCATGTACAAATGACAAGTAGTTAGTATTTCCAGAAATACTATAAGGTAAAAAAGTTTATACTATATAAAAAGAGATACACGCTATAGTTCATATTAAGCTGAAAGACACATATTATGGTGGCACCTTGACATAATTTTCAGGGTTTAAAACAACTCAACATTACACTGAGTAGGTAAACATTGATGACTTGGACCCAATCTATCCTTGCCCCAGAAAATTACACAAATGAGTACTTAACTTAAAAAACAATTATCAAAAAAAGATGTGAAAATGTCTAGCTATAGAATTGTCCTTCCTTTGTACCCTGACCAGATTGAAACTTGGGCTTTACAGCCTGACAGTAATTAATCACTATCTGTTTATA
>NW_009952153.1:1784679-1793122 GCF_000747805.2 Chaetura pelagica | reverse complement strand
CCTGCTGAAACTCTTGTTGAAATCATAATCGAAACTACTTTTGTACCCTGGCCTTGCAACATGTTTTCTACTCCCAAGGAAACTCTAAACACAAAGCTATTTACCACTGAAACATCAGCAAGAATCCAAGAGTTTAGGATAAAGGCACATGGATGGATTTACCTGAAAATTATTCTCCTTAAATTTTATAGCAGTTGGCAAATTGGCACTTTTGAAGTACACTTCTTTTGAGAAGTCGTTTATTGTGCCTCAGTGCTCCTTACATTTTCTCTGCATGATAAAAAGCAGCAGAATTTCTTCCTAGATCTGCAAACCATACACACAGAAATCCACCACTATTTTTTTTCCTCTTTTCCCAATCAGAACTACCCAGCAAAGCTGCCACAGTGCAATATATGCTCTTACGGATACCTGTGCAACCTCTGTTTGCACCAATGCTAAGAGTGTCCCCACTCCTCTCCTTGCCAGTCTTACAGCATATTCAAATTGATAGTTGGTAAAAGAAGCAGTGGGCTATTTTTGCAAGGCTGGCAGATGTCTTCATATTTGCACCACTCTGCAGGATCTCCTTTGTAAGTGAGCACTGAACAGATTTCTACACATGTAACTGAACAAGCCCTAGAGTATTTCTACAGTTAGCAGCTGATGGTTATAGGCCTAACTCATTGCCTTCACCTCCAAGTATTCAAAAGTCTGCTTTGGAAAGCAGGGCTCTGGAATAATGAAAAAAAGATTTAAAAAAATGGGAGCTTGAAAGTGGTTGGAATGTTACACCAAAGTTGAACAAAGGAAATTCAATAATTAAATAAAAACTCTTGATGCATTTTTCACAAAGAAAAAAATTCCCTCAGTGATTTCTGGTGATTCTCTGGAGCTATCAGAAACAGAGAAAAGAAACTTGAGCATTTTCACTGTTTTGAAGGTTCTCTGAGAAGGTGGAAGGACCAAAATTATATAAAGACCTCAAGTTTAGGAATATATATACTGTTTCTTCAAATTATACATCCTCAGACTCAGTTTCAGCCTAGGTATTTTGTTTAATATCTGCTATAGACAAAATCCAAAAATGCTCAGAGAACTTAAAAGAACCCACTGTACATACAAAGAGCAGTGGTTTTCAACTTGTGCTCACTGAGCCCCTGAAAGTCCACAGACCAAGGGCACCAAGGAAGTTGTTTGTTTGGATGTTATTTTATTAGTCCACAAAATCAATATATTTTGAACTTCTAGGATTGTGATTGATATTATTTTAATATTTAATTTTGTTCAATTTCAATAAATGCAGGAACAGACGAATAAAAATAAACACTACTTACTTTGTGCATCGAGACAGATGAACATAACCCCAGTGACCAAGGCAAAAACCAGAGATCTAGAAAGTGCCATGAGCACAGCAGAAAAAAACAACCCACTGAAGGCAAAAACCAATGGTTGTTTCTCATATAAAATATTTGTGAAAGATCATTTCATTTGCCATATCGTAAGTTGGTTATCTTGACAAAGGCTCCAGTGAGAATGAGGCAGAAGACTGGAATAAGCCTTTAAGAGCAATCCACAACCTATATAACATGCTTATCATTTTCACCTTGTGAGATCAAAGTCCCTTTTCGGCAATAAAATAAACCAACAAGGAAGTATCTCTTGTTGTGTTACAGCACAAATTACAAAGTCTATTTTTATTTTAAAATTCAACATAGAGATGAGACAAGATGTTCTGACCAGTATGAGAGAAACCTACATATTCCCTTGGAAAGGAAACTAGATGAGGTTGTCAAAAGGCAAAGGGACGAGCATTGCCCCTTTTGCTCTCGTAATGATGGCCGAGTATCTTCTAACTCTGTTCCAAGAGGAATACCTACAGAATTCCTGTTGCAAAAACAGTAGTTACTATTTGATGTGATGAAAGCAGACACCTCTGAAGTGTACCTAGTATTTTACACTGAGAATAGGTTTAGCAGGTAGTTAAAAAGTTTTACTTCAGTGAAGTTTCCTGCAAAAAGAAAGAAAGGAAAAGGACACAAAAAACTTGCAGAGAACTTTCAAAGACTACAACTGATACAGCTAAACATGTAGTTTGTTTCAATCATTTGATGGTAAGTATACCTTTAATTCAAAGGAGCAACTTGTTAAGCAGTAAGAAAAACTGCTGCCAGACCAAGGTCTTCTCATGTTTATGTGAGCATGTTTTGTCACCATGGATACTAAAGCAATTATTATAGTTTTACTGAAAACACAAAAAATAAAAAAAAATTGCATATATTAACTAAAAACTATCATTGTGCTTTCCTAGCCTTAAATAAGTTAAATTATGGGATAAATTCTAGCAGAAGTGATTAAAATACTTTAAAAGAAGTTCAATCATGGGCATCATCTCTTCCGAACAAAGGCCACATCCATCCATAATTACGCATTCAGTGGCAGCATTACTAGAGCCAATTTCAGGCAGTTATTTCTCCTCCCCTGCCTGGTTGTTCCCTGTGTCCACGATGACCAGGCCTCAGCAAGGTTATCTGGAAGAATACGGAAGACAAATCTGTGTGCAAAATCCCTCCTGAGAAAGTTTCCTAATTTTGTTCACTGAACAGCATCCCATCCCTTTTCATAGCCAGGCCAGAGGCTGTGTAAACTGGTATTTGTACCAGAAAGTTCTAAGTTAAAGGAGACCTACACAGGCAGGTGTAAAATGAAAAATGCAGCTTGGCTGCAGAGTGATGCTGTTATCTACTCTTCACAAGCAGGTGCAACAGCTCTTTAACTGGGGGGATCCTACTGCAAGGCTGCCATGTAGGATTCTTCCTTTCTGGTCAGTTGTTACACTCAGTGATCACCACTCAAAGCCCAAAGATAAGCCATTGATATCCACATCCCAAACAGAATCAGGCCCAGAACAGAGTCTAGATAAATTTTGTTTGTTTTCTACACTTAACACACAAGAAAGGAGGAAGATGGAGACATTTGAAGTGGGATGCTTCATAATACCAAGCTAGATAGAGGACAGGCAGGAATACAGCCAGGCAAGGAGTTTGTTTGGGGTGGTGGAAACCATAATTTTTTAACAGACATTTAACACCATTAATCAGAATGTATCAGCTCAGCATCCATCTGTGTCACTGAGGTCAGCACTGCTTGCTGAGCCTGCATGGCACAGCAATGAGAAACAGCAGGACACACACTTCTCCCACATCAGACTGACAAGAGACAGACTCAGTGCGAGAGCAGAGTCCTACCCAAACTAAGGACACTCCTTGCTTTCAACAGCAGCAGCACCTATCAAATTATCATCCAAAGGCCTTCTGATTCCCGAAGTAGAGGAGCTCATGCAGTCCTGTGCAATTTTGTCAGTTGCTGTAGCCTTCAGACTGGCATTAACCTCCACCACCAAGATGCTCAAAGACAGGAGGAGACAGTAACCTCAGGCACCCAGCCATTCTGTGCCGTCACTTGGCTCAAGCCTGCAAAAGCTGTTGGCTGGTTTTATTTATAGATCTAGCCAAGAGGGGATTCCACAGTAAATCTGTTCTTGCAGTAAGACAAATTTGAGGGCAATCTTCTTTACTTTCTAATTACAAGAAAATAGAAAGCAAACTCAGAACACAGTGGTACAGTTCATACAGATAAGATTTCACCAACAACGGCTGCAGGAGTAGGAACATCTTTGGTATTTATCTATGTATGCTGCTCTTCTGGGTATCAAGAACAAGTTAAGGTTTTACATTAGCCTAGAGTCAAGAGAGAGGTGGCTAAACAGAAGCAGGAACCTTCAGGTAATGGCTCAAGCAAGCACAGTTTCTGAACACAACACAGTATGTCCCCACACTCTACATGATCATGAAACAGCAGTTTTAAAAAAATCAGTTCCCTTCTGGCAAAAAGGCAGGTCCTCTCAGTCACATCAAATATGCCCACGCTATTAATAGTTCTGTGTTTAAAGACTGGGACAACCATATATGCACATATCTTCTAACACATAATCTTTTCTCTTGGAGCCACTACTGTATTTTAAAATCTGACCCTTTCTTCAAGATTTCTGGACATCAAGCAACCAGGCACAGCTCCACAGTGCAGCAGGTTAGTTTAAACACACATATGTAAGCCATACACCATAGCCTTCCCAGTACACCAACTGCATATACACAAAACATCCATTCTAGAAACAGAATCATGGAAACTAATCCTATTCATAGATTTAACAGCCTATTTAAATGGTATGATCATCGCCGTGACAGTGGAAGGCAAAGTTAAACATGTTTTTAACATACCTTAATTTGACATTTTGCATACTTGGGTCATTTGTAGGGCACTACAAAATAATGAACTTTTAATCCAGCTTCAAAACTCAATTCAGATAAAAATTCTTTTACTTTCTTGTAGATTTGGAACAGCTCTGCATTCAATGATACACCATTCATGACAGATAAGAAGTCTGTACCATGATGCTGCAATTTAATCATAAATACACATGCATGATTGAGACCATCACGTAATATCTGAGAACTTAGTTCTTACAAGTATCTACAAAAAAACACACACACTTCTTAAATTAATAACATTTATTTCCATTAAACCAAGACAAATTTTCAAAATTAATTCAAGGTAAAAATTCAGGGTGGTTGGTGAGGGGGGGCGGGGAATAGACTGCACATCATGTATGTTATTCTTGTATGCTCAAAAATATTTTTAATAAAACAATACTGGCATGTAGAACTGGCACCTTCCCACAGAACAAAACTGGTGGAGTTTTCCCTTCTCTTCTAGTCAGTAGTTCTATGAAAACAAAACACACATACATGCAGCCTGTAACTTTGATAGCCATTACTACTTGTAAACAGGCCTGAGGCACCAATAAAGCCTTATTTATTTGATACAGATTAAAGCACTTCTGCAGAATTACCATCCCTACCCAAAACCAAAGCCATTGAGAAATCCACAGCTTTGCTTGTTGGTTTCACTGGACTTCATGTTTGCTATAGCATTGGACAAAACACACAATAAACAACAAGAATTTTAATTGTTCCAATGAAAAGCTTTCAGCTTGAAAGCAGTATTTTCAAGTATTGCTATCCTAGTTTTCTAAAGCGTATTGAAAATCCTCAAGAAACAAGACAAACAAAGCATGAATGGAGAGAAGACTGCATACGAACAACGGTCTCTCTCTCCCCACCTCACCCTCCCACCCAGGATCTGACTGACTTAATTCCAAACTCACAATTTATTGTACAGCTGTGGCCCGGAATAAGCTTTCCCTGAGCGCTCTTTCTACCTCTTTCAAAAAGTCAGAATGTGTTTAATTCAGTCATTATTATTGCCATTATTGCCATTTTCTTTGCTAATATGCAACATCTTGTAAGAGAGTTACTTAATTTTGGTAGCCCTGGATTTTACATGTAGACAAACTTATATTCTATTGCTCCACATACAGAATTTGAAAGTGCATCTGACCTCTAAACAGTATTATTCAGGCAGGTTTCAGAGAGTAACTAGACCCAAAAGATCGACATGCACAAATCTTCATAATGATTTGACTCTGTTGAAAGACACAGAATTAGTATCTTAACTATACTCAGAAATTTAGTGGTATAGCATCATTAAGAGACAGAACTGCTTTGCATCCTAAGGTCTGGATATTAGAAGGGAGCAAAACACTAACTGTGCAAAAGGGGTCAGATACGGAAATGGGAATATTGATTTCACGTACAAGTAAAGCAAGCGTTCCACATGCAAGATGCAATACTGCATCATCATGGCATTCACATCATCTTTGGAGGTCTAGTCTCTACCTGCTACCCACTTTCACACCAACAGGAGTTGTGTCATACACAGAAGGAAGCCTCAGAACTGCATGAAAATCTTGCTGAAACTAGTCTAAGTCACAGGTATTGTCACAGAGTTGAAATGCAAATCCCCAGAGGACCGGTCTAAACCATACCATCAAATACCACACAAAATAAATACTCGAGGTGGCCTGTGTTAATGCTGCTGACTGTATCCACAATTCAGTAGTCTTGCTTTTCCTTTTCAGTATTTCTAGCACACTAAAAGGCATAGTTATGTCTCCCCCCTTAAATAAAGCTAGTCTCATAATTTAACTTTGTAGATTTATAAAATATTTTCTATGCAACTTAACACAATAGCCTAAAAAAGCAATTATGAAAGAATATATTTACAGTTAAAATAAGTACAGACCTTATTGGATTTGCATTCATTTATCGCACAAAATAATTTACAAGGCATAAAGTAATAAATAAGTCACTGGAAAGCTTTTAGAGATGTGCATTCTCTGTAGGTCAGAGCGCAGTACGATTTCAGGAAGCAATAATGAATTCTGACTAAAGTTTTTTCATGAGTCCTTATGTGGGACGGCCTTGACCAAAACGGGATTTTGACCTGGATTAAGAACACATAAGAAACGCATACATGATTACTGCTAGAATTTTAAATTATTGTCCAGTCAGCTCTTAGGTACAGTATCTGTTTGAAATTGCATTAACGTTAAACCATTTTCTGAGAGATTTTCAAACTATTCTTAAGAAAGCTGCCTTTCTGCCAGGATACCTGTACCCACAAATGACATATTTATACAAAAGCACACAGCTGAAAGAACTGTGGTGTCAAACACCTTATTTTGAAATCACTAATTCTACAGAGAGAAAGTCACATGCATTTATTAAAAGGTGGTCAGCAACTCCACTATAAGCTTCAGCTCCAGAGGCTCACCTGCTGGTCAAATTATGACCAGTTTTAGAACCAGTTTGTGCTGTTTTAAAACAGAACACAGTGTGCTAGCTGCTCAGTTCATTTGTGTTTTATCCACTTAAGGCACAGAAGACCAATATGAAGTACTGATACATAGGGGTTTTGGTGTGTAGGGATTTTTGGTTTTGTTTTCAGAAGGAGGTCAAATAATAGGCCAAAGAATCTTGGCTAGCACTTCCAGTTATCCATAAATTCTGCAAAAAATTCTACCAGACCAGCTTTCCAATACAGAAGCTATAAAGCAGCTCTTCCAGCATGGGTACAAGAGTTTCATTATCTCTGCTCTAATTTCATTCAAAGAGGAAGCTTTCACACCACATATGGTTAACACTCTGGAAGGGATGCTGACTCAAGTTTGAGACTAGGCATGTTTTCCTACAAACACCCACCACCACCCAACCTGAAATGCATGTTCTGCTTCTTCCTTTTATTGTAAAATCTTACCTGGCATTCTTCTCAGCATTGTTTTGTCGTGCACTGACCTGTGCTGAGGCCTTTATCTGAGCTTCGAGTCTAGAATAAATGCCTCCTGCATACTGCAATCCAGAAAAAATAAACAAGTTTTGTCATGATTCCCATGTAATCAGTGACTTGTCATAAAAATCATGACTCAACAGATATTTCAACACAGAGTCAGCAGAACCTATGGCTCATTTCCTTAACACAACCCAGTACTAAAACCTTTAAAACCCATTCAATTTTCTATGTCCAGTTTTTAAAGGCAGTGAACTTTAAATATTATTTTAAACTATTTTTCAAAAAAATATCAAACAAAATGAAGATTGATAAAATTCAGTTCTTTAGCTTAAGTATTGAACAGATGGCATTTTTATTTGTGTTACATATTTTTTTTACCAAGGCTCACTTCGATTCTGTAAACGCCATATTGAGACAGGACAAATCTTACTTCTTTACTGTCTTTTGACTTGACTCGATCAAGGTCTCCCAGTCTCATTTTTATTAAGTGCCCTGTAATCTCAGACATTCTTCTCTGATCTGTCAGAAATAAGAAAGAGTATTTAGAAAAGAAGTTTTCCTTGCGACTGAATACAAAGAAAGAATAAGAATGCCCATTTTAGCAATGCTATCTGTAAAATTAGCTTTCTTTGCAGCTCATATAAAAATCTTGAACAACCAAGATCCTTAGGTAGCTTCAGCAGCATTCTTGGCAGGTACCAGAATCAGCCTGAGGCATTACACTAAGACCAGAATCTATGGGAATGGTTTTGAGGCAGAGGTTTGCAAAAGAGCAAAAATGCACAGGAGTCTGAGGAGAGGTTAAAAAAGGTGGAACAAACAAGTGGATTTCTGAATATTTTTAAGTCAGAAAGACTGGAAAAGAGACAGAAGTAAATGTTTGTCTCTGCTTATCTGCACCGACAGCAAATGGCAGAGGGATGCAGGAAAAATTAGTTGCACACTTATAGTCATCAGATGACGCAACTATAATCTCTGCAGGTTATGAACTGACATTCTAAATAAAGAACATAATCCTCACTAACATATACTTCTAAGGTATTTTTTCTTTTTCTCCCGCAAACCTTGATCTCCTTTCCAATATTTTCCAAGACAGTAGGCCCAATGCTGCCCACTTATTTTTCAATCTATGTGCAAGACTACAACTTATAGGTTTTATATGGTTGGGTTTGTTTCCATTTTTCTACCACAAACGTTTTTCTCTCCTGTAGAT
>NW_009952153.1:1763970-1784647 GCF_000747805.2 Chaetura pelagica | reverse complement strand
CTAGCTGCATTTTTACTTTTATACAGTTTGGAAGAGTCTGAGATTGCTGTGTGGTTTGGATGCAGCTGATTATTAATGATTAGCCTAGCTGAAACCTGTTCTCTTTCAAATGAGGAGCAACTAAAAAAAAGTCTCCACAAAAACTCCATTGCTATATTTGAGATTAAATTAAACCTAAAGGTTTCTAAGTAGCTATATTTAGGAAATCAGCCATTTCTTATATCAAAGAATAATTTTCTTTGCATAACATTAACTTTGTGAAAGCTAAAACTCATGCAAGAACAGACCATCTTCTCTTTGAGCATCTTGGTTGTATCTTAGTGACCTGGAGGCATCCCATTTGTTCTGCTGTATACTCACACTGGTTAGAAAAGAAAAATGCACACAATGTTATCAGTATCCAATTACAAAAAGGGATATGCTACAATAGATTCTCAAAGACTTCAAAAATTACGTACATGAATGGAGAAGCATCTCGGGAACTTGACTATCAAAGAAAGAAAACCACACTGAGTATGCGTTAAGATCTAGTTAAAAACTCAAGAGAATCCCACATTATTCAAACCCAACCAGAAAGGCTGGCTTCACACCTCTAATCTTACCTTGTCAGATGGCTTCTCCTTTTTCTGAACACTAGGTGAAGAAACCGTTTTCTTTGGGTGCTTGTAGGACTTCTTTAATTTCTCCTTTCTCCCTGCTGATTAAAGACATATCTACTAACACCTTCAGAGATATTTGGAATTTTTACACCACTAAAACAGGATGTTTTTTTTTCTATATTCCTCTGCAAACAGAGTAATTGAACAGGATATTTTACCTTTGTTAGTGTTGAAGGCATAATAATACACACTGATTACTCAAATGCTTTTCTATTACACACATACAGGAATTTAAGTACATATTTAAAATGCAAAGTGGTTACATGTAGCTGCACAAATTTTCTGTTGTAAAATGAAAAACAAGTGCACATACAAGCAACACTTTTAACCGTATTGGTTCAAACAACAAGCTCTGATATCAGACCAAACGAGTTTAAAGTCAAACTACAAAAATTTTCAGCCATTTTTTTTTTTTTTAAATGTACTAGGGCACTTTCATACCTCTGAGGGAAGACAAAAAGAAGTGTGCCCAGGTGGCCAAGGAGGCCATTGGCATCTTGGCCTGCAACAGGAATAGTGTGACCAGCAGGAGTAGAGAGGTGATAGTGCCCCTGTACTCAGCATTGGTGAGACCACACCTTGAGTGCTGTGTCCAGTTCTGGGGCCCTCACTACAGGAAGGACATTGAGGTGCTGGAGTGTGTCCAGAGGAGCTACCAAGCTGGTGAAAAGCCTGGAGAATAAGCCCTACGAGGAGAAGCTGAGGGAACTGGGATTGTTTAGTTTGAAGAAGAGGAGGCTGAGGGGAGACCTCGTTGCCCTCTACAACTACCTGAAAGGAGGTTGTAGGGAGGTAGGAGTTGGCCTCTGCTCCCAAGTGAATAAGGTCAGGACAAGAAGAAATGGCCTGAAGCTGCACCAGGGGAGGTTTAGACTGGATATTAGAAAGAATTTCTTTACTGAAGGAGTGGTTGGACAGTGGAACAGGCTACCCAGGGAGGTGGTGGAGTCTCCGTCCCTGGAAGTGTTTAAAAGAAATGTAAGTATAATGCTTAGTGACATGACTGAAGCACTGAAAACGTAGGTTAGGTTATGGTTGGTGGATTTATGTTGTGGTTGGACTTGAAGATCTTCAAGGTCTTTTCCAACCAGGATGATTTTATGATTCTATAAGAAAGAACTTCCTCCATTCTAATAGCTCATTACTAAGGTGGAAAGGAGAAGCTGCTTTTTGGCTGTTTTGCTAACCTCTTATCATATTAAAAACAAACAAGCAAAACTTATTTCGACTGTATAGATCTTATTTTCTGTGCAGACAATTCTGTCCATGGTCACGAGTCATTTCACTATGTAACTAGAAAAACATTCTGCAAAAAATAAAAAAGCATGCAAAAATGTAGTTGTGTAGCTACTGCATTTTTTTTCTAGCATTTATCTACAAGAAACTTCATAAAAGTCATTTCACAGTCTTTTCTGCAAAATACATCCCTGATCAAATGTGGACATCTCAGACACTATTAGTTGCAGCTTTTTCACTGAGCAGTGGGTTAATTTGTAACTAAACACAGAAAAACAAGAAATTAAATTCAAATAACACTAATTTAAGTAACATTAAAATTTAAAATTTCCTTACAGAATCATTCTGCTGCCTTAAATCCCTATCTCTAAGTTCCAGGAAAGATTATTTTAGACTTGTTGTACCTGGTTTCCTGCATATTTCTTCTTCATCCCCCACTTCATCCTCAGTGACTTCTGAGCCAGTGGTATACTCCTCTTCTTCAGATAACAATGACTGCTGTTTCTAATCAAAGAATGAGAGTGCCACAGATTATAAATGAGGCTTAATTCTTTTGAAATGATACATTACATCTATCCTGAAGGAGTTGTCTTCAAATCTAGCTCTATATCTTAGTAAGGTATCTGTGTGCACAGTTAGGTCTGAAAACGTGATTCTCAAATGTACAGAAAGTATTTTATAACTTTGCTTAGAACATTTTGAGAAACATTTTTATTTATGCTTCTTCCAAGTGGTCAAACATGGTAAAAGGTGGCCCAGAGAGGTGGTAGAACCTCCATCTTCAGAGATACTCAAGATATGACTGGATATACCTTTGAAGTTGAATCTAAATGCCAAGTTGGCCCTGCTTTGTGAATGGGAGAAAATACGTAAGATGACCATCAGAGATCACTTCCAACTTCTACTATTTTATGATGCAGTGTTTCATATCCAATGTACTGCAAGCTATATTATTTTTCTAACAGGAATATTTACATTATGGTAGCAAATGTCTGAGTTGGCTGCAGAATCACAGAATACAGGATACTACAAGTTTACTTATGGTTCTATTGCAGCTTGCTGCATTTTGCAAACTGCCTGAAACTGCTGAGATTCTCACTAAATACCACAAACTATGCATTTTGTAGTGCACTACCAATACACATAAATTTGGTACATCAGGGCTGACTACATTGATAAGTAATTGTACATGGGTCTGGAATATCTGGTCAGCCTTTTTTTTTTGTGAACTTGCCCTTATATCTATTTTTTTTTCCCCTTCTGTCTCTTGTACATAATTGGAGCACTGGCTCCAATACTGCAATAGGTGGGGTCACAGTGAATAGTTCCTGACAGCACAGAATAAAGAAAATACTAAAGAGCTTGATGGTTACTTTGTTTGAATATACACATATATCTCTTCAAGTAAGTGAGGACTGCCTAGTGATCCATTAGAAATTAGAAGGGCAAAATGGACTGCAAGTTCAAAAAATTTGCAACAGGAACAGTCTCATCATAGGACACTAGGAACATCAGACTCCAACACAAATCATCCAGTGACAAAAGTAAATTACTGCTCTCTAGCATTTACATTTAAAAAAAAATACTAAATCATGTGACATCCTATTCTGCTGGACAGACAACTCCACAAGCTCTGCATTTGACCACATCTTCAACCCTGAAAAAAGCTTATTGCAATGAAGCAGCAGCATAAAGACATCTCAGTATCTCAGACAAACCACCAAAAAGAGACAGACACTAAAAAACTCTGATTTGATAGTTATCATTTCTATCAGCCTACAGAGCTATTAAGAACTGGAGAGTGCATTGCTGATCTGTTTGTTATTTAAATATTTAAAAGGAATTTTTAATGTTTATTCAGGTCAAAGTAGCACTTCACACATCCTTTATATTTTCTTGTAAAAATTGTTGCTATGCTGCAACCTCCAAATTAAAGCAAAAGAAAACATTCTCCTGCAAATTAATTAGAAAATAAGACAGAAATCACAGCTAGGTACCTGCCAGTGTTCAGAGCAAGTATTTAAAACTACAAACAAAATATTTTACTAACCAGCTGTAAAGTCCAGTTCTTCAGAGAAAGAAACTGTAGGCACAAAAAGAGAAAGGCATAGAAGTTAAAGAACTGATAAAATCAGAAGAAAGTAATGTGAGTGGAATTCTAAAAATAGAAGTGGCATACAGCAATCTGCACTGGTAACCCTTAAAAGGCCTACTCCCATCTTTAACTAGAAATTTTGGTGGCACAACTAAGTCTGCAAACAGGCTGTGAACGACCAATCATGTTTTAATTTGACTAACATTAGCATTATAAAAACCTGCGGATTTTAATCATAAAAGCAGTCCAGGACAGTGGGGGCAGTTATTTACCAAATTATTATGCAGTTTAAATTTAATAGCCTCCTGTATTTGTTGTGGGGGAGCATCTCACACTCTGCTTGAAATTCTCACAGAATTTCACACTACCATCAGGATCACTGAGTTACCAGAAGCTCTACAATGATGCAGAACTTCAAAAACTTATCTTTGCAAAAACTTAGCTACCCAAGGTAGCATTATAAGCAGTCTCCTTAAACTTGGCTCAGAAATTGTCTCTGTTGACCTGACATAAACATCGTAACATGCACGCATCATAGTCTAGAAAAGTAAAAACTTCCAGATTTTAAGAGAAAAAAAACCAAAAACCCAACAAAACTGAAAACCCAACCCCCTCACCCATCTAAAAAACCCCAAGAAACCCAAAACCACAACCCATGTTTCCTCATTTATGGGTTTGCAGAAGTCATGTGGACATACCCAGATACATCAGCAGATGAAGTGAAGACAGCAATTACATAAATATTTGCCATGTGATATATTTTAAAGTACAACTGGATCCTTAAACATCAGCAGTTTCAGAACAGGGTGGAAACCATGCATATATCGGGAATTGCCTCTAATATACAGAAGTACTTCTAGCAGACCTGATAGAAGTTTTGCTTTTACACGGACCAGATACTTGGTACCTATGCTAGTCTTTGCTATCCCTGCAATGCTCAGCTGTGCACTTCTTCCTCCAACAACACATAGGTTTTGTTTTTATTAAAAGTTGTCTTATTAATTCTTCAAAGTACCCTTGTAAGAATCTTCATTATCAGAAAGAAGCAGGGAAAAAACATTAGTCACTTACAGCATTGATTTCTCCAGTTCTGGGACCCCACGGTGTATTTGGTTCTACAAGCACATCACATTCAATGCCTTTTTCATCACAGAGCCCAATACCAGAATCACTTAAAGAGAAAGGTGTGCAATAGAAACATTAATTTTGATTTCACAACTTCAGAATCAGCTAATCTTTACTCATCATGTACCAAGGACAGACCTCCGAATCAGCCACATAATATTTTGATAACAGTCCATTAAAATACAGAATGAATGCTTATGGGGATTGAATGACTGGATGTCTGCTTGAAACATAAAAGAAAAGAGTTCTTAACTTCACAATTTCCAAAAAGACAACAAAAAGTAAGTTACCTTTAAAAAAGCCTAAAATGAGAGAGAAATCATAGCACGCACATGTGCCAAGTGTTGAAGGCAAAGTTATTCCAGTAACACAAAGTTCTTACCTATTCTCATCCTTAGTGAAAGGAACAACAATAATATCTCTATGATGGAGCAGATCATTCAATATTTTAGTAGTCTGAGATGGCAAAGCATCCACATCTTCATCTCCTGAAGGTAAATCAACCATGTGATCCCTCACTTTGCAGCCCTGTGATAAATATACACACAAGATCAAACACTGAAGTCAATGGGAAGACCTGACTTCAGTAAGTGCAATAGCTCTTGAATCTTTGTGTCCCCAGGCCCTTGCTTGCCTTGGGACACTGCAACAATTTACAATGCTTATTTTGGAAAAGATCTACACTGTCACCCCTCTGCCACGTGTTATGTTCTTTTAAAAGCCAGGTAGTGTTGAAATACCTTTGGGAGGGTTGTAGGATCAAATCGAAGTACTTTTTTGTTACAACAGGGATATACTCCTGTCCCACTTGAGCCCAGAGCACTGGCTACACCTGGATAAAGAACTGGCTGCGAATGGTACTGGCAATGGGAGAATTCAGTGCACAGGAAAGACTACATTAGGAAAAAAAAAAAAGGAGATAGATAACAAGATGTAAGATTACCTATGTCAACTCAACATATCGCACTTAAAAAGGACAGATACCAAGCTTTATTGTCATATTCTCCCAATAGGTACTTGCTATAATCCCTTCCTCACCCCCCAAAAGCCATCCACAGACAAACCAGTGAAAGTGAAAATATACTAACCTGGTTACACCTTGAGCAGGTCAACCAGTTGATGGTCCCCCAAAGACGCCAATAAACATCCCGCCAAGATTTCAGTTCCTCATGAAGGCCAATTAAGTACTCGTGGACTTCCCAGGTTTTGTCTCTGAAAAAGCAAAAGGTCAGGTTGCCTGCAGTGATAACTCCGTTTGGATTCTGCCACCAGAAAGGTGAGGTGGAGAAGGAGCACAGTAACACACTCCACTGGTGAGAAGCCTATAGAAGAATTTAGAACCGGAAGGACACAACATGGGGACAATCATTATTAAATTCAGTCCATGGCAGAAGAGCCTATATTCTTTCACAATATCCTAAACTTACTAAAAATAAAGAATTGCAGCTTTATTTATCTCAAGCACCATATACTGCAAATTTATAAGCTAAGATAAATATCAAGCCTTTTGGAAATAAGGGCAACCATAAAATAGAGGAAAACCCAATACACAGACTACAAGAAACTAAAATGTGCACATACAAACACCTTCAGCTATATTGCAGTTTTCTCTTTTTAAAGTAATACATTGTGCAACCGAAGTGAAGAACTGCCAGTCTTATTTTATTTCATTTAAAGCCAACATAACAAGTTTCTATGCACCTGCAATACAACAGCCATTACTCATTTAAGAATTAAAGTTTGAAAATACAAGACCACATCTTTTTGATGAATATATTTACCTGAGACTTCTGGTCTTAAAAACGCATCCTTTGATCCTTCCTAGTGATAAAATTATACACACCACTTCAGAATTCAAAGGAGAACACACAACCTGCACTGGTGCATGTTATCTTCAGAAAGAGCAGATACTGTTTTCTCATAATTTTAAGTGCTGGCCTAAATAGTTATTTATTCAGTATATATCTAACCTAGACTACGCAAGCAGTACTTCCAACTGGAAGTTACTTATAGGCACCACTATAGAACCAATAAATAGAAATTTATTTTTAAGTCTCAAAGATATGCTTGTACTAGCTCATAAGCCTGAAACAATTAGTGGCCAGCATCACTTCACCTCAGGAACAGTAAATGGACTCTGTGCAGAAAAGCAGTCACAAGTACCACAAGGCAAATAATCAGAAACTAAATAATCCTCATTTATATACTAGGGATTATAGCAGAGACATATAGTCAGATTAAATGAAGTAATACTGTTCATTAATTTTATGTGGCTAATCACCAATGATCCTAATAGGTCAGGACAGGGTTGCAAGATTCAGTTCTATTTAGACTGTCAGGCTGAACTTAACCCATATCTTGGAATTAATGGTGGGAGGTAACACTAAATACATGTTACTTTGGGAGCTGACCCTGAACTGTGTTTTCGTTGTTCTAAACAAAATACGTCTGTTGAGAAAGGTCCCCTGTTATTAATTTCCCACCATCTTGCTTAAAGGAGACGTTTGGGGTGGGAGGGAAGGGCAGCTGATGATGCACTGATCTTCATTAAAAAGAGAATCCAGCTGTCCACAAACACAGGCCAGACAGAACTGAATGAAACACTTGCACCAAATGAATAAGGTCTAGACACAGAATAGGTCCTGGAAGCTTCTCTGACAAATACTTTCAAACAGAAAAACAACTGGAAAAGTTTATTTATAGTAGTCTCTGAGTAGGCTGGGTATTTGATTTGGCAGTATAAAGTCAGTCTAGAAAATACTCTTTAGCATTTCTTTGCTGGCAGAGGTGGATCTACCATTCAATAACTAACCTTGTAGACATGCAGCCTTTCATTTGTCATCAACTACACGTATCTTAAAACCCTTCAATGAGAGAATCAGCTGAATATTTTCTATTTAAGGCAGTACAACCCAAAATAGCTTTCCCAGTGATCCTCACTGTAGGTTGTCCAGCTCCATTCAGCAGCAGCACTCCTGAATAAATTTCTAAAGTATAGCATAATAATTGCCCCCCCCCTCCTTTTTTTTTTTTTTGCTAGGTAATATAAGAAGTTGAAATGTTTCTGCTGCTGCTGCTCTTTATGTATTGCAACTTCATTTTGTAATGTAAGCATCTGATAATTCCTAAATGTGTAGTGTTAAAAAAAATCACCCAAACTCATATAGTTGAAGAAAAATTATATATATATTCACTACCTTATATGAACATAGACAATATTTCCATGTTGATCTATGTTGATTTTTCCCGGTACACACGGAATTCTTCTTTCAGTTTCTTTAGTTAGCAGCTTTTTACATAAACAACACCTAGATTAAAGAAGAAAATGAAAGTACTGGATGGGGTAAGAGCAGGGCTTTGAAACACTGCTTGCACTTGCAACTGAAGTAGTGTTAGAAAAAGACCATACCTGTATAATGTTGCTGCATTTCCTCGAGAATCTGGATTTAGGTACTCTGGATCAAACAGCCTCTCAATCTTCTTGCAGAAAAGTTTACTATTAATGACAGCAACATAGCTTACCCATTAGAAAAAACTGAAAATTGCTGCTTTATGTACAGTGAGACTAACAATGATATTCTGATTATAAGCAAAGTCACCATATTTCTTTCAGAATCCAGATTTGAATGTGATTTTCCTTTGAAATAATGTTTGGATGAATGGTTCCTGACCTGGTCATCTATTATTGTTACAAAGATGCAAGGAGATTCCTTAATCCTTTTCCTCTATTACATTCTTTGTTTGCCAATGTAAACTGCCAGCTTCTACTTTCACTAAACGACACTATGTATACTTCTGTGAAATGAAACTGCTTTAATTCTAAAAGTTTTAGTATCTTAATCTTTAGTGATTAAAATACTGTCTTAATTTCACCTTGCTTGTCTTTCAGTCTGCCCTCTAATAATAGGCCCTTATCTTGATACTTAGCTGGAGATTTTATGTATTAAACAGTATTCCACCCTAAGTTCTATGTCCAAACATCAGATTTCACAGATGCTGAAGCCAACCATTCTCTACAAATTAGGAGCATGTCATCCCATAAAAGGTTCCTTACCCTAATCCTGGCTCCCATGTGAGAATTCATTAATAATTTGTCCATGTTATATTCTTAATGTGGCCTTTCCTTTTGCTCATCTCCTACATAAAGCTCTTTCCCTTTGCTCATAATTTTAACATAACATTCTGAAGTCAGCTAATTATATTCTCTGTTAAAGATACATTACATGAGAATATAAATTGTGTGTGTGTGTGTATGTTTATCACCTCAAAACACCAGTTCCTTAGCTGCTCTGAAACATAATACAAAACCCCTACAGCACTTCAGTAGTGTATTGCAGGGAAAAAAGTTACCTCTTAAATTTGTCTCTCTTGTCCTTCAGCTCTTCCACTTCATTGTGAGTGAAGAGATCAGCAATGTGTGTGACCAGATTAGCATTGATACAATTCATGTTACATGGTGTGGCTACAATAGCATTCATGTTTTTGTGGCAATAATGAATACATTTTTCTACCTAGGAAAACCAGAAACATTAAAAATAATGTTAAGGAATTCTAGACAAAGCTATCTCAAAAGAGGCACTAATTGCTTCAAGATTTTTATTTTTTCAAGTGTGGTGTTTTTGAAAACTATTTCAGTTTAACTTAATAAAAAACAAGTCTCGGATTTGTCTAAAGGAGATTGAATTAATATGACTGAGTTAGTTTGTGTTCTTATCCAAAAGGTTTCTACAGACCAAAAAACAACTGCACAAACGTTTCATCTTTAATAAGTGGTACCTTCTGATTGGTTGTAAAAAGAGCACCACAGTACATATTATACACACTGTTGCCTGGATCAACTTCGCTATGTTCACTATGTATTTAATTGTGGATCATCCCAAAGTCAGAACTTTTGACAAACATTTTAACAAACAAGCCAGTAGATAGTACTTATACAGAACTGAAGAACCAGCTCTAAATAGCAGAAGTGTCATCCATGTAAAAAGGATATAAAAAAAATACATTCATCTAGTTAATAATCTTTTTTGATAAAACCTATCAGAAGTAAGCCACTGATGTTATTCTAGATCAGCCATCAAAGACAAATCCAAAACCCCACTATCACATTTAGAAATAAGTTAATCTGTAAGTTTTCTTGCATTGAGATTCTGCAAATATTAGATTACTGCACTGAATAAGAAAGGTGGTAAAAGTCTGAAAAAGTAAAAATAATGTAAAAAAAAATCTGAAAATCAGAAAAATCTGTTTATGTAACAGCTAAAGCATAAGAAACATGCTGCTACACCTGGTAATTAGTTGTGTCCTTATGGTAGAGAGCCTTTATTTCCTAATACTTACTAATGAATCCATCTTCAAAAACTCAGAAGAAATAAGAATTGATATGACATTTGATGGTTCTAAAAGACAAAAAAGGGTTGGTTTTTTTAACATTAATTATTTTCATAATTTTATATCACATCCCTTCCTTTGCATATTTAGTATGTTTAAAATATTATTTTAACCAATCAACTTGTCATTTAATTTTTCTGCATCTTAAGAAACAAAGCTTTGGTTTATCATTTAGATGGCCAGAGTACAACTATAACAAACTGGAATTAATAAAAACTGGAAAAGGTGGAAACCATGACTAAGCAATTGCACAACAGGATTAACTTCCATCGGTTGCCATCATACCCAGGTCAGATTCTGCTTAACTTTTGCATTGCAAGTTATAGCTCTATACTCTTAGTTGGCTAGTTGTTTTTGTTTGGTTGGTTTTTTTTAATGGTAGCAAAAGCTCATAAAAAGACTAAGAACTTGCCTCAAATGCATAAAGGCAAAAGTTCTTCTACCATTGTATTAGACTGCATTGACATTTTAGAAAATATTGCAATTGTACTGATGGGGAGCAGACAGGAAACAAAACTAAACACAACAAGCATCAGTATTTTAAAACCATCACTCTGCTCTTGTTCAGAAGAGGTCTGAAGATTCTGAATTAGAAACATTAGATATCAAAATATATTAGATCTTTTTCACTGCTTCAACTATCAGGATGTTCTCCCCAAACTGTCAGAGCTGACAAATCCGAGACACCCATTACACTGACTTTTCTAACAACTGACAAGTTTCAGTGGAACAGTCAGAAACAGTCAGACTGGAGGTGAACTGTATCAAAAACATTTATCTTCCATTAGTACAGAATATAATGAACTTACAACGAATGAACAACATGCTTTCTTTTACCTAAAGTGGGCATTTCACTAGCTTCAGAATCTTTAGTGTTCCTTTTAACGTATCTAATCAACCAGTCGAAGATGTGAACATCACAGTGCACTGAAATGTCCACTTCTTCCCAGCGCTGGGCATCCACTGACAGATATTCAGCAAAGTATTTCATTTCTGAAATCAAAAGGTCTCGAGGACAAATAAAATCTTCTTTGAGGTTTTTAGCTTCATCACACACATGGATCACCATATTTGGCCTCAAAAAGAAAACAAGCCACAAACCAAATTAGGACCATAAGCCAATTAGAAGACTAAAGCAGATCAACAAAGATCTCATCTCCAAATCTGGATCATGCACTGCAACACTGCTGTCAATAATAGGCTTTAATTAACAGAAGGAAAACAAATTGCAGTTATTAACTACTAATACATACTATTAATAGAAACTATTGTCAGACAGTGTAGTCAGGTGGAGAACACAAATGCACAGCCTCTGACACTTAATCTGTGAGATTTAATTGTTAAGGGACCAGAAAAAGAAAATTTATAGCTCCAGTTCCCAACTTTGTTACCAGTTTGTTAATGGATGCCACCAGAATGACATAGAGAGCTTATTTGTTCTGCCTTTTTAATTATACTGAAAAAATAGAGAGGCACCAATTTACTGAGGCACCAAGGACAATAACAGCACACAATAGCAATTTTAATCTGTGGAAATTAAAATGGTTTTACTTTATATTAAAATGTCTATTTCTTAAGAAAAGGCCACAGCTAGAATCAGCAAATGATGTCTCTACAGAAAGATGGTTACAGTCAGGATTCAAACATAATGTTCTATTCAAGTGAACTTGTATAGTATGGAAAACAGGGATGTGATAATGTGAAAAACAATGACTTCTGTGGCTATTTGAATTCATAGTAAAATTTTTCATTTGCACTTTAAATTTACAATTTTCTTCCCAGTCTTATATAGGGCAAATCTATGTTTGCAGAACAGTTTACTTTTAATTAAAATGTTATTGAGTATTAACCTTGTTACATTCCTATTTAAAATCAGTTTGTTTCCCATTCTCACCACAGCAGCAATCAGCCCCTCAGAGGAACACTATAGTCAGATTTATAAGCCAGCTCTACTGCACATAATAAATTCTGAAAACAAACTAGTACTTCTGTAGCAAAATTTCTTTTCTTTCTGACAGTAGAAAACTATGAGCAATTTAGACATCCTTCTGTCAGTTCTGTAATTGCATAGGTAACAAACACACAAAGATCATCTTACCCCTGGCTTTCATCAGTGCTTTCTCCACCTTTATGCACAGCACCTTTCTCAGATTCTGAAGAACAATTCCTTGTGGAGGTTGTGCTAGGCCTTCCTGAAACATAAGAATAAAAGGCTGAATTAGGGCAATAACACCTGCCCCTTTGCTCGTCAGCATCTTGGAGACACAACTGAAGTACAGCTCTAACAGTGGAGCAACAAATATGTTCTACCATAAGGGGTACTAGGTAATCCAAATTCCTGCTCTGAATGCCATGCACTGGCAAGTCAGACCAGCAGCATTGTTGTGTTGCCCAGATGCTTGGCTGCAAACCCAGATCTGTCCTGTCTCAATACAAAGCAGTAAGATTAATGCGTAGTCTTTGATGTTTGCTTCTGGGAATGCCTTCCATTCCTTTAGTTCTCCTTATCTGTTTTGTGGGATGTGGGTCTTAAGACACTGTCACATCAAAACTTCTGTTTCCAGGAAGCTTTGCTGCCAGAATATAATTACTTCTGACTAACTCCACTTCTTATCCATAACATGTTAGCTCTGGAAATAAGTTGTTTCATAACAGAAGCACAGAAGTCCCTTAAGATGTGCTTTTGCTAAGTTTCTTACACATGTGGCTTAAAGCAGCAGAATGATGGCATGATTTCTTTGAGCACTGTTTTATACAAATTTCTCTAGTTCTAGAACTACATCACATAGCTTATTCCAGGAACCACAAGCTATGCTTTATCTTCACAAACATACTATAAGCAATGGAACCTGGACACAAAACCCAGAGCAGTTGAGAAGAGCTAGTGACCTAGTCCAGTGGGTTCTAAGTCAAGGATCAGGACAACCCCAGCACATTCAGACATTGAGTAACTTTTCCAACTGTGAGGAACAGATCGCTGCAAACTGAAAGTTCAATAATCTTGCTTATAAGTCAGAAAAATTGTCAGGTTTTTTTTTTAAATAATGGAAGGGCACATATCTGTCTTTCACTGATGAAAACCCATAAGGTCCTGATTTTCCAAAATCACTCCCTACTCTCAGATTTCTAGGAAAAAGAGTTTCAGAAGCACGTCCTCCTTCCTATGTGATGTAAGAGGCTCTACTCTTCTGAAAAAGACTATATAAAATTCATCTTATGGCTAAATAACCATAGCAGACTGACACCAAACATTATCTGCAAGCTTTATAGAGTTCAGAACACAGAAGTTATGCCCTTCAGGAAAGTAAAGATATCACACCAGAGGCAGAAGAAACAAACCTTTCTCCAAAGACTTAGCCTAAGGCCTTGAACAGTTAAGCCTCAGTAAGGTCATACTGGAGGGAACACAGAAAAAGAGAAAGATTTACTAGACAGATCCCAGTAAAACCTTGACTTCTAGATTTTGAATGCAAGGTAAGGCGAGTGTTTTAAAGGAAGGGCCTGTGGAAAAAAATTACATAGAAGAGTTCTGTCTCCAAATATTAAAGTTTCTTTTGAACACAGTGACATTGCTTATTAAAGAAAAGAAAATAATGCTGACAAAAATATGCAACACAGCCAAATTAATGAGGATGTCTGAACTTTACCACACGTTTCTTCCTATTTTCTTTTTCTTCCCCCCAAAGTGTATAGTTTGTTTGACCTCTGGAAGTTAGGAATAAAAGGCTATCCTATATGCTTGTTAACTGCCATAATGTGCATTCAGAGGGACTTAACAGGACTTTGCTTTATAATTGGCAAGTAATAAATGAACTTTTGTAACTCAGCCAAAAACTGAATTCAGCTCAAAATTAATTTGGTCTGATTGCTGTTTTTTGCTGTTACTCATCTCTACAAACAAATTCAAACAGGCTCAAAATTCTTGATCCTAACAGTAAGTAGATGTGAATAAATCCACTAGGAAGTCACTGATTAAATAAAAAACATCTACAAACTGGCTTTTTTCAAATCAAGTGTCTCACAAATATTAAGGTGAGTTCACTCAAGCCTGTGAGAAAAAGATTAATTAGCTCAATTTCATACCAACAAATTGCATATAAACAGGGAAAATAATTTATCCAAAGTTGCAAAGAAAACACAAGAATCTCAGACCAGGATCTCATTCAGTAGGAAACATTAAGGCACTTAACTGCATTAATACTTATTACATGCATTACATTGTTAAAAAGAAAACATGCACTAATTATCTAAAGAGTTCTACAAGCAGAGTCAGCTTGTTAACTTCCTACTGGGAAGCTTCTAATTTTTAAGTAGCCACTTGTGGGTGCAAAAAGCATTTATTCCACATCATGCAAGTAACAAGTACAAAATTGAAAGCCAATTGGAAGCATTTTCAGTCTAGATACTCCACATCCAGTTTTCAAATATAATCTCTTGATCAGAGATGTTAAAAACACTTTCTTTGTTCTCCTGCAAACACCAAACAGCTGCTTTTCTCTTTCAAAGAGAACAGTGATCAGAAAGCTGAGGGACACCTCAACAGATAAGATTTTGTTGAAACACTTTCCTGTTGCCTTAATTTTTATCACAGAAATTGTTTACCCATTACTGAAGCACGTTTCTCATGCAACACATTTACCAAGTCCTACAAGGCACTGATAACATTGCAGTCTACAATGAAAACCACACAGTAACTACTACACCGTTAATTACAACTTCTTACGGAAGAAATACTTATGTTAACAATATTTAATTGTGCTGAGAGTGAAATACAACAGTCCTCTTCTGCCAAATCATTAGTGGGACACACAATTGACTAAAACACATTATGTAACACTTATCATTGTAAGACTGTGTTGCATCAAGAAGTAGCTGGACTATGCTCCAACTCCTACACAGCCATTTAGTAACATAGCACAATGTGATAGCAAGTGGCTGTAGGTTTAACAGTACAACACTAAGTATAAAAAACAGGAGTGTAATCCCTCGTCCTAAACATGTAATTTAGCATAAGGATTGATGCCTTTTGGAAGGACAAGCTATTAAAAATATCCAAGCATGATTCTTAATCTAAACAAACTGAAAGTAACTTCACGTATGCATTAGATTTATACTTAACATTCTTTTTCAAAGATGAATAAATAGTATTTCTGGGTGACCATACTGCCCAGGACAGAAAAGCATGCACATACTGATAACATTGAAAGCCAATACATTTCAGAATGACTAAAAACATACCAGTTATAGTAATGGAATCCTGCCCAATAGCAGGCTCCTGAAACTCTGTCTGTGTATCAAGCAAGGAGGATTTGATGTATGTAGCTAAAGTTTCCACAGGACTCCCACCAGCAGCCATCAGGGGATTATACTGGTTGTCAACAGGTGAACTTCCACTGCTTTTTAGTTCATCAAACCTTTTTGCACACTGTCACAAGATTAAATGATAGGAGAATGAAGCAGAGGCTTTCAGTACATCTTCAATAACTGTAACTTTAAGATGAATACTGTATTTCATGGCATCTTATGCATGATACTGATATTAAACTCATAATGCTTCCTATTTAGTTAGTCGTATCAGGAAAGGACACAAATATATAGAAAAATACTTCAGATTTACAAAATTAAACATTCTAACAGAAAGAGAAAAAATAAGATGGAACCTGTTTCAACCTTTATTTCCTTAAATCCTGTGATTTTAAGCCTGACCTTCAAAAGGGAAAGTTAAGAGAATTTAAATTATCATTTTGTAACTAGCTATTTTACCATAAACATTGTAAAATATTGTTACAAGTAGCTGTAGTAATTGGCTCATAATTGCTGATGGTTTACGTTTTACTTTTTTACTTTTACTTTACTTCCATTCCAATTTGGACAAAAGGGACTGGTGGTTTCCACTGCAGTTCTATTCACTCTCCATTCCTTGTTTTGATGAACTAGAAAGTCTTCCCATTTTGTAAATTTGTACTGATACAATAATGATTACAGGTTTGGTTCAGCAAAATCCTACAAACAGCTGATTTACATGTACAAGAAAATCTACTTAATTTTATAGGAGGTGATCCTCCTGTGACACAGCTCATGAGGCCCCATTCAAGCAGTTGTTTTTATGTATTTACTTTGGATTTGGCTAACTGACATTGCTGGATGCCACCTGCCCTTTGGGAGAGGAGCACACAGTGACCTCCTTCTCATATTAACGAAAGTCTCAAACTGTAATGATACCAGCCTCCTCTATACAACAGATACATAAAAGCACAGGTGTACATTTTTTTAATTGCCTTAAACAGGGACTCCACATACCTGAGACCCTTTGTTCTTTTCAAACAGAGTAATCAAACATTTACTAATCAATAATATTACCTTAATTAATATGAGAAGAGAGCTCACCAATACTTTAATAATTATTTTATTTGCTTCATGTCCATAGTACTGTCTGCAAATTGAAAGGCAAACAGTAGAGACTCCCTGAAGCACTTTGCCAAACACTTGAAAGGCAGTAACATTCCACAGAAGCTTCTACTCCCAATCATTCATTTTAATGGTCTAAATACAAGGTTGCAGTGATGCCCAATAGCAATGCTATAAATGTGAGCTGACACATTTGATTAAGTTTGCAAGAAAATAAACATCCCTGGCTTGTTTTCTTCCAGCTTTGCTGAATCACAAGGGCAAAACACATTTTCCTCTCTTAGCTAACGTTACCTCAAAAACTAAAAATTCAAAATCATTATTAAGAAAAAGTAAGCATTTTGACAGGAAATTCAGAAGGATTCATTATATGGAGGTAATAGATTCTTCCAACTCTATTTCAACCAAAGAAAGAAAAATCCACATGTTGTAGGACCAAGCAAGAGGTAAATGCACTCTTAACTACCTAATGGTGATCTTTAACTCTTTTGAATTGTAACAACAAGCATAAAATGTTACCAGGTATGCTAGAACTATACTACAATTTACATAATGTTAGTGGGTGCTGGCATCCTTCCCATTAAAATCTCAGCTATGGAATTTGAAATCTGTTAGCACAACTACTTTTTTTCCATTCCACATTTTAATTTTTACTTTCCAGTGATTTCTGGTCTTATTCTACATCAGTTCTAATGAAATGAAATGCAGAATGTATTTCTTAATTTCAGTGTTCAGGTTTTGTAGAAACATTTTTTTTTCTTCAATCTACTGCTCAGTTAACTTTTTTTATTCTTTAAGTATAAACTACTTCAGAAAAAAACAGTCCTTTATCTCTCCCCCCACCCCCCGATGTTTTCTTCTTCATTAAGTACTGCTTAAAGTATATTAATTCTTTTATCAGTTAAATTCACCTCTTTGGATGTATATCCTGGAACTAGCCTTGCCACACTCTCCCAGTTGATAGGTTGAGGAACACCAATTAGCGAACACAGGATCATATCCAAAACCATTTGATTGTTGTCATACGGAAAGTTATTGTTTTCTGAAAATCCACGACTCATCTTTGTCTACTTAAGCCTAGAAGAGAAAATGTTATTAGCAAGACTCTAGCATGGCTTGCTAAAGCTTGATCTCCATTAATTACAGCACTCCATAAATTACTATGGTAAATATTTACCACAGCATTACAGTCAAGTATTAAGGCTTTATCAGAGAAAAGTTACATATTCGTATCTGCATTCTCAAAACCCTGGGGGGAGAAGCAGATGGGCAAAAACACACCAAAACTAACTCAACAACAGTAGGCACTACCTGCCGTTCCTTTGAGTTGTCTCTTTGATTCATACCACTCACCCATCCAATGAAAAAAAAAAAAAGACCTCCCACAATCTCAAAATGTACAGCCTAAGCTACACAGGGACATTTTATTTTAAATGTACTTACATTCAAATACATTTGTCCGCTCCCCCAAACTTTCTACTGCTCAACTTTGGTCTCCCCTTGCTGTGCTTATTTTGCACACCTGAATTCCATCATATGGGAGCCAAACCAGGGCACCCACCTAAGGGCAATCAATAATACTTCGGAGCCAGGGAATAGGATACCTGGATGTCTTTCAGCTCTCATTCTGAAGGCCTGACTTTTGAGTTGTACTAAGGCACACAAATCTCCTGACTAGCTGTGACAATCAGGGTCAAGAAACTCTGTTCCTCCAGCTTCAAGCTGAACACCAGAACAAAGCATGTAAGGAAAGTAGTGAACACATTAAAAATGTAGTTATCCTAATTTGAAAAAAGTGTTTAAGGTTTTCTCTTTTTTTTCCCCAAATGAATTCTATGTATAGTACCAGTGAACACAGTGAATATTCAAAGTACTGTTTTAGCATATGCTGGGGAAAAAAACTGCAAGCACTAATTGAGACTTTCATATTCAAGCCAAAGGGCTTAGTAAAGACTCACATTGGAAAGCACTTTGGACCTTTTCAAAAATACCTTACACAGATCACATAAATAACAGAACATAAAAGTCACGTGCAGAATTTTGACAAAGCAAAGGTTATAGAGAATTCCAAGGAAAATACACTTAGATAACAGCAGATTCAACTGATCATTTGTTACTAAAAGTATACTGCATGTGGATGTTTCTTTTGTATCACCCTCTTTTCAGGCAGGTAAAAGAAAAGATGCTTAAAAGATCCGAAACATTCCAACTGAAACAGATGTCACTGTGACATGAAGGCAGATCAGTCCTTGTAGTCAGAGAGTTCTTAGCCCTCATCCTGTACTATCAAGCAGTGTGTCACTGTGGTAACTCCATGGTGGAGATTTCTCACTGTCAGTGCACAGGCAGATGTCACTATAAATTATATTTAAGCCACTGAATATCTGCTGTATCTGCTGTTATGAAAAGAAATAACTGGGTCAGAACAGGTCAGCAGCAGTGGTGAACCTAAGTGGTTATAAAATATGAAGCTAACTTCTTGTGGTAACTTGTTTAAAATGTTTGAATGAGGTAAGTAAATGATGGAGCACTAGCATCCTCTGGTCCTGCACCATAAAAGACACTTAATGAAAGTAAAATTACTTGCAATGTCAATATTGCATAAATCACCACTTTAAGGACTGTGCTATGATTATACTGTGTAATCAAAGAAAGAAAAGCAGTTATTTTGCAGTAGTTAAGTCCACAATTCAAAGGAAAAAACACTGTGTGTTTTGACTGCCTTGCTGGCAACAAGCTTCTGATGCATCAGCACTGTGGAACACTTGACCATGAAGGAATGACAGCTACTTTGAAACGCAATGACATGTTCAGAGGGGATGAAGACTTTGCCTCTGACATTTTTTAATTCACTTACCATGCACATTAAAATACAGTTTCAGATATGCTTATTACTGCAAAAATAAACGAAGGAGAATACTTAATTACAACCATATGAGAGACTTTATTTCTACTCTAGAAAAAGCACGGGACTCCCCTTTGTGGCTTTACACATCACATTTAACATTGGCCTTTTTGTCCTTTAGGAAATTCTGCCAGAAGCACAGTTAAGGACACACACGAGATCCTCTCTCACACAAGAATGGTGCACTCTGTAAGAGCAGCATAAAGCCTGAAGTAAATCACACCCTCAACAAACAGAAGGCAACTTCTACAGATTCCCTCTGTTTTGTTACTGGGAGTAAACCTTAAGTTCAGCCTCTCCCCAGCTACAGAAATCGGAGGAAAAGTTTCAGAATTGTTCAATTCTCAACTCATTCAATAACCACAACACAGAAAGGCACGTTGGCAACAGGAATTTTTATGAATGCTTAGAATTCTAAATTAAGCAGTGCAAAAGATTCCCAACGCTTTAACATTTCATCAAACCACCACCTTTTTGAATACAGGGAGAAGTCATCATACGGGAAGCGTTACGGAAACGCACCACCTGGTTTAAGATCTGTTTCAGCTAAAGCAAAGCACCGATCTAAAGCCGAAGCCCCGTCCCTCACGGGAGTGACCCGCAGGAAGGCCGGGACGGCGGGATGGATGGGCAGGAGGCTGCACGCAGGTCCCTCGCGTGCGGAACGAGGGGAGGGAGGGAGGGAAACAAACAGCAACTCTGACTGAAGTTCGCCCACGCATCAGTCGGGATAAAGCCTGAAACAAGGTGTACAAATAAAAAACAGAAAGGCAACCCAGCCCGGGCTGAAGGGGCCAGAGCCCCGAGCGCAGCCGCCTCACAGACCGGCCCTCGGCACAGGGACCTCCGCGGCAGCCCCAG
>NW_009952153.1:1756443-1763114 GCF_000747805.2 Chaetura pelagica | reverse complement strand
CCCCCCGCCCGGGCCCCGCAGCCCCCGCAGCAGCGGCTCTGGCGCCACGTTTTGTTTTGTCTTTCGGTAAAAAGCCGTTACTGTAGTGCCTCGTGCCAGTGCGTTAGTGCGAAGGGAAAACCGGGACAGTCCTGGCTTGGAAAGGTCTTATCAAAGTAACTCACTGGCTACAAGAAGGCCCGGGACACAAGGACAGCAAATAAATTAAGCAGGAACCTGTGTTAAAAGCCCTCTACTAAAGCCCGCGTTGTACTTGCCAAACGGCTGGGCCTTCATTTAAGGTTCTCCCAGGTTTCCAGCTGTTAAATATTTGATACACGTGAAACTATAAAAGCAGTAACAGAACATCGACCTTCCAGCTAATTCCACAGGGCAGCCCCAGCACCAGGAGCCCGTAAAGGAACCAGACAATTCAGTCAACAGCAAGTCCCAATCCTGGTATTCCTATTGCTGGTTTGTTCTCTACTGTTATTTATTTCCTACTACATCAATTCTTCCCAGACATTTTAAAATTACTTCCCTCAGGAAGCCATCTGTGCCAGCTAAGGATCACCCCACATCTTCTTTTCCTGTGTGCAACATGCAACAGTCCTTCCCAACCCCATTTTTCTGCCCCACCTCTGGCTATATCCCACTGTATCATGTGATGAAGTTTCTGTTCCTCCTCGGTATTTTGACAGCAATCACTACGAGTGAATCACGGCCACGTGGATATTAAACATTTTCTTCAAAAAATCCATCACTCCTAAATCCAAAACAACAAGGACACAATGCTAAAAAGCACAGAAAAAGGATTGCACCATTCTAGAAAAGTATAGGAAATCTGAATTCTTAAAACAGTATAAAAACGTCCTTTGGATTTCAGTTAAAGTAGAAAACACGCCCGATTTCCTACCATCCCACAGCAATCCACAGAACAAGCTGATGCTGTAATATTGATATGTTATGAAATTACTTCATTACACTATAAATGCAGGCTTGATGTCAGAGAAAACAGTCTTTTAACTAACCTGTGCTTTTAGGCAGAAATTCCTCACCTTTTCTTTTTGATAGGAAAAAAACTACCAGTTCCAGTATTTGAGGGAAAAAAAAACAACACTCAATATCTCAATTTTTCCTCATTTGATAGTCTAGAAACTATGTTTGTTCAATTGCAAATAATTCCAAGGTAGTGGAACTAGTTCTTTGCATTTAAAGTTTTCATTTCTAAACCCAAACAACTGTAAAGATCCCGTCAGACAGCGTAAATAATCCATGTAATATGCTCGAGTCTTACAGTTTCATGCCTACTGTGAAATTTAGGGAACTTTAGTATCTCAAAGTAGCATTGAAATCTACAGGAAACAAAATTCCAGGGGTGCCCTGCATTGACTATCATGCCTATGTTACTGGTTAAACTGGTTATTCAGGTAAACTTGTTGCAAGGAGATATTATCCAGTGGCTTACAGGCTGGGTTCAGTATGGCCACAGAATCCAGGAAGCAGATTTATCATCCCAAACCTGCTTCAAATCTATGGAAGAACCAATCTCAGGACACGAGGGAATAAAAAAGGAATGTATCACCATGCGTGGATGCACACAATTCCTACCTGCCATTGCAGGCCAAAAATGTTCACCAATCCCAACACAGCTGCACCTGTATGGATTAAAAAAAGAAACAAACATCTGGAAGGAGCTACTTAAAAACTTTTGTGTTATCTGAATTTTGTAAAGCAAATATAGTTCCGCTACTGTTGCGGACAAGAATATTTCTATAGGTGTGTCAAACAAATCACTCTGTTGGCTTCTGAGTTTGTACTACTTCTGGAAAAATTCCACTGCAAACATATCCAATTCATAAGAAACCATCTTTTTTTTGTATTTACCTGACTAGCTAACTTACCCAAGGTCACCAAAGACGTCAAAACATAATAACTTGGCTGCAGTCTAGCTCGGCAGAAGCTAGAATTTTATTAAGTTCTATTAGACAAAAAGAGTATTTTTATTATTCAGAAACCTGAATGTGTGCATGTTCAAGTACTGCTGGCATCCAGAGAACCAGTCAAAACTAGCATCTGTCATCAGTTCAGGCAGCATTCAAGCATAAAATGGTTGGTATACGTAACAGCATCAAGAAGGTTAAAGTAAGATTAAACTAAAACCTTATCTAAGCAAATGTCTGAGGTCTGTTAGACACCTCTGGGTCTGCTAGTTATATAAATAGTTCCAAAGAAAAAAATAAAGGTAGGCTGGGATGTACAGACCTTAAAATAAGTCAATTGCCTAATGTGTAAGTTTAGCAAGATTTCAACAGCATTGCTTTTCTGATCCACTCTTTTACAAACTCCTGTTGCAGCCACACCTGCTCCTTTTAGCCTTCTCACCTTCCTAAGGTTGTGCAAGTCTTGAGCAGCCTTGCCAACCAGCCTCCCTTTTTCATCAGCACTCACCAAGATGTTTTTTCTGTAGCCTGACATATGGGCAGAAACACAGATGATGAAATTTGTAGAACTCACATTTTTTCCTGATGCTAGTTCGTGCATTAAAAAAAACCAACATAAAATCTAAATCTTAAAGCACAGTATATATTTTACTTCAATGTATTTTAATACCCTTCATCAATCAGTACAATTGTGAGTTAAATAACTTACTTCATTTTCTCAGAGCCTTCTTTTCCCAAGATTAAAAGGACCAAAATTCTTGTCAAGATTCAGCAGATACATTAGCAATTGGTAGACTAAGTCAAACTACTAAAATGACAATTATTAATAACTTATCCTCCTACTAAAAGAGTTGTTTTTGAAACAGCATGATCTCAAAGTGAAATTCAACCCATCTTTCTAAAAATCAGTAGGATTTAAAGAGTCCAGCAAACATCATGGTCCTGTCTTCCCAACTTGTTCTGAGCAGAAAAACAGAAGTCTACTTGAACGGATACACTACAAAAAGTTTGGAGTTCATTAATCCATATATTTAAAAGACCCTTCTTCTGATTTAAATCTTTCACTGACACTAGGGAGGCTGAAAGCCCAGTAATTAAATTGCACAACACTGAATTAATTCCCTTAATGAATACACACTGTAAGCAGAACTGTACACTTGATACCCCTCTGCCCCCTTGTTTTCCTCTATTTTATATTTCAGGACAGTTTGCTATTTTTATTTCAACAACAGATGTTATTTCCAAACATAATTTTCTTCAAGGCCCTGGTACACAGGGAAATGTCTCAGGAAGGTGCTCTGTTTTAAATCTAGTTTCAAGTTTCTCAGTTGCCTTTTAACTACTCTTTTCCTCTAACAATCTAGTAAAAAAAGATTCTTCACACCACCTCCTAATACCTGAGGATGACGGCTTAAATTCTTGTTCTAATTATCAACAACAGGCATTCAGAGATTACTTATCCAAGGCTCCAGCATAGCATCCATCTTCTCAGCTGCTCTACCTGAATTAAAACTGTGCTCTCTTCAATTTTTCTTGGCAAGGTTTTGTTGTGGTGAATAGAATTCTAAGAACTCAAGGCCAGCAAATGCAATTTAAAGTATAAATACTGAAAGCTTTGCTAACAAACAATGGGTGTTGAAGATCTGTGTAGGAACAGTAAAACTGAAACTACTGGATTGATTTAGCAAAGGCACACGCCCTACTTTTACTAATGCTTTTGAGTACCTTTAAAATAAGAAAAAGCTATTTTAATGATTAAGACAAGCTTTAGTTACTTCATCCATTGCGCTAACCTTCAGAAGCTCAACATGTTATACATTTATACTACAAGAAAAAAGTTTTAATTATCTTTGCTGTGTTAAAAATACCCAAACCAGTATTTTAATACAATTCTCAATATCAATATGAATACTAAATACTTTGAACAGTCTTAATGTTTTTATGGCTTTTAATAAACCACAGCTCTCAAATCGTACGGGCAGATGCAAAATTTACCATCCGAAAGGCAGGATAACTGAGACAATTAAGCAAGAAGTGTTAGGTTTTCTTTGCTACTCCCCCAACCCAATGCTTTCCTACTGCTCTGAAAGGCAGGATAGATATTTTGATGTTCATATAAAAACAATAAAGAAGTAAGTTGAGATGCAGATGGTATTTGCTAGACTGATAGGCAGTTAACAGGCTGCAACACAACATGGCTAGGAGTAATGCAAAATTAGCTCACTGGAGAAGGGAATAACAATTAACAAGTGCAATGGAAAGTGCCTGACTGCAGGATACCCTTGATTATGTTACTTTCATTAAAAAAAGGTTAGAACTGCTGCTGAAGCCCCACTGCTCCTCCTTTGTAACTGTATTTCTCTCTCCTTTCTCACAAGTTCCTTTTTTCTAAGCAATAAGGTCTTTATGACAGAAGTCCTACTTCTTACAAAAGCAAGCAACTTAAAACTTAAATTATTTGATTGTGTCACCTAAATGTCTTGCAATTCTCTCTCCCTTCAGGGGGAAACAATTCACTATTAATGTTTGATGTTTCTCAGTGTCCAGTTTTAGAGAACATCTTACAGAAATCTACCTTCTTTTTGCACAGCTACTGAAGAGGCCACTTGTCAAGCTGACATTCCAATGAAGATTGGATCTTCAGATTTTACCAAGCGCTTCTCTCCTTAACAAAAATAGGCTGGCAGTCCCTCTATTATTTGTTTGTTTGCTGTGTTGTAAATGTCTCAGTTCTCCTCGTCTCCAGATCTTAGAACTGCTGCCCAGTGGTTGGGTAGAGTCACTAACATACAGCCTTACGCAAGTAAAAAATAAATACTACAAGTTTGAGCAGTCATTTCTCCATCCCTTTACCAGTCAGTAGCAGCAACAACTGGTACAGACCCATCAGTGTTCCACTACAATACAGATTTTCAACAAATCCTAAGTTTTATCAATAAACCACAGTTCAGTTGCTTTGTTGATGAAAAGTGCATTAGAGTTCCTGTTTCTCTCCACTAACAACAGTGGAGTCAGACGCAACAGGAACCTTATTACTTCCAGCAAAAACAGCATCAAAAGCAGCTTCCTGCTCCTGTAAAGTCACAGTAGCAGTGGATCCTCTAACGGATGTGTTGGTAAAGGCTGGTCGTTGCTCTGCAATCCTTTCCAGGTCCACTCTTCTCCTACCTCTTCTTTTGCCCAGGATTTTGATGTAATTAGCTGGCACAAGTCCTGTTGTTTGGCCATCACAACTAGCCAAAAGCCAACCACGGATTTTGGGTTGTTGTTCTGAAGAAGAAAACGCAAACATGTCAAGTCACAGAACAACTCAAAATACATTGCAACTGAGGCACAAATACACCAGAAAGCCGATGCCATAAACAACCCATCGTGCAGAGAAAATACCTGTGACAAAAGGTGAATACAAATTACTTTACAACAGAAATTACCAGGATCTGCACTGGTGAGGTGAGCTGAAGAGGACTGTGAAGTGCAGGTTGTTCTGAAATTGATGACACACTGTGCTGCAATGTCCAGGGATTTTCACAGTTGTGCAGCACATGTGAGGAAAAGGTAACCATAGGGGTAACCACAAAGCAAGTAAGTTCAGGCTGTGTCATCTCTTAGGAAAATTGAATAAAACTACTCAGTAAGTTTTATTAAAAAGCAAGTAATAACGTATCAAAGGACAAAAATCAGTGTGGATGAAGAATTCGGTCAAATAATTTTTAAAAAAATTTTCAGGCTCTCAGGTGATGAGTTATTTCACATGGGATTGAAAAACTAAATACACAATGAAAACTTTACCTTTGGGTGCTAATTTTAGCATGTCACCAGCACGGAAAGAAATTTCTTCTTCTGAGAGGGCACTGAAATCATATTCTGCTCTTCCAACTACATGATCATCTTCTCCACTTGCCCAGTTGCTAGACACTGTTTCCAAAAATAAATTAAAAGTTTATCTGCCTTAAATTATAAAGTTCAGTGTTTTTTAAAGGAAAATGAAGAAAGCACCTTAACTTCCTTGATAAAACTTTTCTAATAGAGAACTGACAGGGGTAACAAACAAAGTGTGATTTGTTGAGTTAATCCAATCAATGCTTTTCCCCCCACCCCAACTGCCACATCTAATAGAAAGGAAACATAAACAGGAACCACAGTTTTGGAATTTCACAGAACTCACCATGAAATTGCATCCTAACTCAACAAAAGTCTGCTGAAGCAGGTTGTTACTTGTACTATGTGCATAAAATTCAGTATTGTACCCCAGTATCTGTTAATCTTTATTACTGTAGTATAAGATTAATCACTACACACATGATAACAAAAGGAACGATATATGCTGCATTCCCCTTGTGCTGAAGATCAGCTTTACCTGTTTCTTCATCACTGTACGTAGAAAGCAGCTTCCAAATCAGATAGGGACCTCCCATTATTACAGCAAAGAACAAGAAAATGGGCCAGGATTTTGCAGAGTTAGCCGCCTTGTCTTCAAGCCCAACGCGAGCTACTGTCCCCTGACTTTCAGCCCACAAATCCTCGTTCTCCGAGCTTGTCCGCAGACCTAGTAAACGCTGTAGACGTTGGTAGAGATATCTTATAGTTCTCACCAAAGCGAAAGCTGAAAACACCTTTGTGAAGTGCACTTTGAGGCGCGAGAAGTGATTGGCGACATCCAGCACAGCTCGGAAACTGTTGTACACGGCTGAAAAGGTGGCATCCATCATCATGCTGACAGAAGCAAACGCATGCACAATGCTTTCAATG
>NW_009952153.1:1754457-1756398 GCF_000747805.2 Chaetura pelagica | reverse complement strand
GAGGAATATCATCAGCACGAAAGCGGTTATAACCCAGACCACCATATCCATAACTGTAAGGACTATAACTTCCATAAAACGAGGTTCCATATGAACCATAGCCTGCAGAAAAAGAACTACTATACGCTGGCCTGAAAGCGGTCAGACTACTGCTCCCCACTTGCTGTGATGGTCTTGGCAAAATAGGTGGAGGTATTCGTGCAACTGTGGGTTGTCCAGGTCTGGTCAGCACATGGTCACCCAAGTCAGCAGACCTAAACAAATACAGACAAGCAAGATCAGGACTCAGAGTTTAAGTTTGTATTTTCATTTCCCAAGGGTTATTGGCTAACTATATAAATATGTCAGTGCATTTCAGCAGTGCTAGGCAAGGGAACCTGGTAGCCAAACACTCAGTACATTGCACAATGTTTTGTGGGGAGTAAAAATTCTAGTCAGGAAATACAGGTCTATCAAACATAATGTGATATTAAGTGTAAACATGGAACCACTGAATATCTAAAATGATCACATATCTGAAACGTACACAGATAAACTTTCAGCCTATTTATCGTGTGACTAAGAAAGCATGAAATGCTGCATCTAGATCCATCAAACCTGATGTTGTAACACCTGTGTTATTTTACTGCACACAAAAGCCTCTCATATGCACTACCAAGAATACTTAAAAATTTTTCAATCTCAAAGCTTTATTTCTAATACTTGTTCCCAGCTCTCATATACTATGAGCCAATGATACAGCAGAAGGTTTGAGAGCTCCTTTAAATCCACCCTTAGAAAAAAGGGTGGTGTGACCTAATTGAGAATCCAAGTAATGACACAACAACATACGCAACGGCTTTGGGTCCCCAGTTTCCCCCTCTACCCAAACTACCCAATCACCTTTATGTAGCATGTTAAGGGATTCTATCTATTACTGTTAAGTGTTGGCAGAAAGAGGTATTATGAGTTAATTAGTTTTTAATTTAGTAAACTTTTGTTCCTTTGTATGCCTGTAAATTTAAATAATTTTAATTTTGCCCTTCGTAATAAGACTATGCAAGTACTAGACTGGTACTTGGATTCTGTCAAGTAGCTGTCCAACTTTTGCTATTTCATTGAAAAGCTAATCACATATTATCACCTAAAAGTCAAAACACCGTGGTCATTTCCCATGTTTACAGCCTCATCCCGTAACTTCCCACTTCTGTAGTCAATTACATTCACAGGAAAAACTAAACTAGCAAGCCAAACAAACAACATAAGAAGAAAAGTCAAGTCTGAATGGCAAGGGAGTTGCTTCTTTCTGCACTGCTTTCTGTGTGAAGTATGCTTGGCAGGGAACAACCTTCCCTCAGCCAAACTTACATGTTTCCACAGCAGTTTATTTTTTATTTTTTTTTTAATCTTTACGCCGTTTGCTTTTTCCATCGTAGACTACAACTCTCTTAGCAGTTAAGATCAGGAGCAAACATAAGTTACTACCACAGAGGTAGTGCGACTTACTAGGTTACACCACATTCCCCTCCTCAACAGCGCATTCAGGACCCCTCATTTCCAGCCGCTTGAAGCACTTTAAAACGAGCCGGGTAACTCCACCAAGAAAAACTAACACCCAACGTCTCGCTCAGCAAGCTCTAGCTTGCAACCAAAGAGCAAGGTCTCTGCTGAATGTCTAGTCAGGGGCCAACCTTCTGCCCAGTGCCCGCTCACGGTGACTGCAATCGCCAGCACAAAGCGAACCCCCCGCCCCGCCCGGCACACAGCCCCTCGGCACGACCGGGCAGACCACCCCGAACCACCCCAGGGGACGAGCCACCCCCCCGGGCCACCCGCACCGACCAGCCCCTCCAAGCCCCGCTCAGACACCGCCCGGCCGAGGCACGGCCCGACCTTTGAGCCGGCTCCAGGGGGAAGGCCAAGCCGGGAGGCCTGAGCGGGGACAGAGGCGCAGCCGCCGCG
>NW_009952153.1:1738922-1753919 GCF_000747805.2 Chaetura pelagica | reverse complement strand
CCGGGCCCGGTGCCGGCCTTCGCGGCCCGGTGCCGCCCGTGCGAGCGGGAGGGTCCCCCAGGAGCTTCTCGGGGCTCCTTCTTCTTCAGCCTCTCGGTTCAGGCTCTGGTGCGTGGCCCCTGTGGTGTCAATAGTCACGTCTCATAAGCCTCACGAACACTCACATAAAAGAACGGGTTTGGGGTTTGATTATTGATTTATTTATTTATAGCAGCAGGTTTGAAGTTTTATAGGTAAGTGCTTCGTTTTTACAGCTTGCCATAAAGAGCCCAAATCCATGGGAAGCTGTATTAACTGAATCAGCAGCTTCTCCCATGCTGGGAAGGTTTTCCATGTTGAGATGTTTCTGTGCCAGGTACTCCTGAGAAGGATAGACCTCAAGAGGTGAAGCAGACTGTGGCTGGTAGGGAGAACATCGTTATATCCTGCTTTTACGCTGTCTCTTGCAATACAAAAACCATGGGGATAGCAAACATTACATACAGAACCTAAGCCCCAGACAAAACCAGATGATTCATCGGTCAGTATATATACAGAAAAAAATGTATATAACCTCTCAGGAGCTGTGTATATCCGCATCTATGTATCTGTCTCCACAGGTAGTGTGGAATTGCTTGTAGAATTCCTTGCTGAAAGCTGTAGAGGCAAAAGAATTTTAGGGAGACACTGGAGAAGAGACGTTAAGGTTTGCCAATAGGCAAACCACACCAGGTCAAAGAAATCCCCCAAGCCAGAAATGACTGGAGGCAGAGAGCACTTGGTAGAGATGTGTGCCGTGCACACACGTGTTTTCCTGTGACGTCTGTTTATCCCCACTTTGGATGGCAGTAAACTAACTGAATCTTTGATCTGAACTACTGTGGTTATTATCTTACATGCTTCCTAAAGTTTCCTAGATAGCCAGTAAGGGGGAGCACCTCACTGGGAATCTCTCTCTGTATTTATTTTTTTAAAGCTGAGCGTTCTATCCCACTACTTAATTTCAACCAAATAAATTAGTCTGTTCAAAAGTTCTGGGAAGACATCTTGACAAAAAAAATTGAAGGAGCTAATGGGTAGGTTGGGTTTTTTTTCTTTGATTTTAACAGTTTGATTCTTCAGTTGCTACAATTTTAGGAGGAATTTCCATGTTATGTTTGCCTTAATACCCCTTAGCTCCACCGGTCTTCTCCATTTAGTAAAGAATAACTTCTCACATAACACACTTTATCAAGGATAAAGTTCTGGGCAAAAGCTCAGTGTACTTTTGCCAGGACTCTTGACTTCAGGTTTTCCTAGGCAGTACAGAAGCTTTTTTCCCAAGTAAGTGGTCTTTTTGGGTTGATCTTCCAGTTATCTTGTGCCTTTGGTTTAAGACAAGCACATACCCTGAACTTTCAGTTCAAAAACAACCAACCACTGATTCTAAACATGGTGCAGTTAAGTGAGTCCTTTTTTTATTGTTGAGTTGCTTAACTGTGTTTATTCTAAGCTTTTTTTTTTTCTTTTTTTTAATTTTAGAATTATCCAGGATGTTTTCACTAACAGAAAAGGACAGGCCAATTGTTCAGCTGTTACTGAACACTGGCACTTGCCCACGATGTGTTTTGAGGTTCCGCTGCGTGGGATCACAGACAATTTATAGACGTCCATACAGGGTTTGTTCTTTGCATTCCTAATTAGGATGTGTGAACATAGGAGTGTGGTCTTCTTGGCGTTACCTTGCAGGAGAAGGATGTTGTATTCTTGGGCTCCTTGCCTGAGATGAGAATGCTTTGCAAAATGAATTATGAAAAGTGACTTCTGCTACACTGTGCAGTTTTGAGAAGTTACAAGAATCATAGAATGTAACAATTCTTTTTTGTGTTAAATGATGTGAAGTTTGACTGTGAAAGTAACTATGTATTTGTGAAAGCACCAGAAAACAGGGCGTGTTAGCTTCTGCAGAACATGGTGCTCACACTTTTGAAGCAGAGCAACCATGATGGTTCCCTCCATTCTTTTTACTTTAATAAGTAGTAAAGGAACTGGGCAGTGCAGCTGATGCAGAGGAGGAACTCCAAACTTTTTTTGCCTCTAATTCCTTCTTCTTTCAGTAGAATTGGTTAGGGGGATGTAACTGAAGAATTGCAGAGAGCAGGGTAAGGAAAAATGTGTCAATCAGACAGTGTTACTAGGCATCCTTTTTAGCTGACCTTAGTGCTGAAATTCAGTGTTCTTCACATTTTTCCTAGCTGTGCACAATAATTCTTGCCTTTCTTGTATTTGATACTTCTCAACTTGGTTTTGGCTATTTTATTCTCTTCTATGTTGGTTCTTTGAGACCTCTCTCATTGTGTAGGCCAAAGAAACATGTCCATTTACCTGGTCTAATGCCTTGCATCTTCTGGTGTCTGGCTCGATTGTTTCACCTTTGTTCAAGTTTAGACTCTCCAGAATTCATTTTTTAACATCTTTCTTCCTTATCCTTTTACGTTTTTTCTCAGTCATTTGAGAAGTCTTCATTCTGTATGCCATGTTTTATTCTTTTGCATCTCTACGTGATTTTCCTCTGAGTTGCAACAACACAGTGACTGCTGTCCTTGGTATCAAAGACCTTTTAATAAGTCTTTCTTTCTGAACTGTCTTGCCTCTATCTCTCATCCTTCCTAAAATTCACAGATATGCAGTTAATTCTTCTCTCTCCTTACCAGCACATCCTTTAATTTATGTAGGCTTCTCTCTTTATATGAGTATGTATTTAATATCACCCTCTATGTATCTAATGTCACCCTCACATGTGTCTCCTCTCATTTTGTTCTCATACTATGCTAGCCAACTCTCTCCCTAGCCATCTAGACTAATGGAGTTGTAGGAATTAAATTCTAACATAATCTAAATGCCAAAAAGGCAATAAACATCTGTTTTCATTGAATAGTGATGGGACCAAAGATAAATGTGTTTCTGCAAGTCAGTCCTGTAAAATGTTTTCATTCTTCTTGGCTGATAAATAAATCTGCTCAGCAAAATTCAATTTAATAACATTTTGAGAGAAATGCAGCTTGGACCTTTTTGATTGTATAGATGTCTTCGTATAAATTCCAAGTTAGTAATTACATGCACTAAGGCTAAACTGGAAGGGTTGGTACTGCCTTCTAGAATTGTGTTTGTAAGTGCTTGTTGCAGCACTGGAGAAATGAGAAAAAAGAACCCAACAACAACATCATGACTTTGTTTGTGTTAGGATTTGATGAAGGATTTAGAAGAATTTCTGAAAAATCAAGAAAAGGAAGATACCGTTTGTCGTGATGTAGTGGATCCACCTTGTAAGAGAATCAGACTTGAACACACTGAAGAAGGGCCTGATGATGTGAACCACAATGGAGCACTCCAGCAGACTCCTTTAGTTAATGAGGAAAATACTGCAGTGGAGAACTCTGCTGTGAAGGTTTGCAATGTGTGTTTGGGAATTCTTCAGGAGTTCTGCGAGGCTGACTTTGTTAAGATGGTAAATAAACAGTATTTAACCTCTATGCATATCTTTATTGGAGCTTGTGTGTGGTGTGTTCTACAGTATAGAGCTGGTGATTAAAAATACCATGCAGTTAAACAACTGAAAAATAATCAGAGCACAAACTGGAACATTTACCTGCTTCGAATATTTGAAGTGTAGATGGCGCCGTTCAACTATGTTCTGCTTCCTGGCGGTGTTTGCATCCCTTCTGTGCAGCTGGGAAATAAAATCTATCTGTGTGACCGTATTTTACCCAGGCCTTGACATAATGTAACTTTTTTTTAAAAATAGCAGTGCAGGTGCAATGGAATGACTGCTAGGAGCATATTTTCCTAAGAAAAGGGCTTACAGATAATGTAGTTACATTAATTTAGGAGATAACCTGAGGTTCAGCTGCTTAGACAAGGGAAAATGAGGAGGCATCAACTGCTATTCAGTTTAACTACATGTTCCTAGTATAGCAGGACTCTGTCTTTAGAATGTACTACTATTTAGAAAGCCACAGAGGAATAAAATTGTTTGGGGATACAACAGATTGTAGATAAGGGAGAAAATATGAGTTGGGAGAGAATATATGCATAGTGACTGTTGGAGACCTCACCTCTAAGCAATAAAATGGCTTATGTGACAAACTGACATATCAGCTAGAAAAATCACACTTGCATTTGAGATGTTTAAAAAAGTTTAACTAGAAAATAATTCAGTTAATAGCATGAATAAATCTAAAACTGAGATTAAACAGAAAGCATAGTGTGTATCTTCTGTTGTTGCAGTACATGTTTCTTTCTTGTTTCTGTTGGCAGAGTATATATACTTCTAAGACTTGTTCTAATACTAAAAAGTATACTTCTAAGACTTGTTTCAGAGTTACTTTCTTACGTAGCAATGGAAAGTTTGACAGCATTTGTTAAGGCATCACAAAACCTGATTATTTTTTAAGGAAATTTCCTTATCTGAGATGATGATTTAACTTTGAAAACTCAGAATTCAACTTTAACGTTCACTAAAATCACTGACATTTTGGACAACTCCTCCATGTGTGTTTAAGCTTACTTCCAGTAGGGACATCTAGCCGTCAGCTCTTGATAGCTTACTTCAAAATGTTTCATTTGTGTTTGGGTTCTCATGTTATTTCCAGTGACAAACATGATTTTTTTACCTTGCGGAGTGACTATGAATTAATACTGAGGATACCTGTTTATTTCTGTATAATCCCAAGACCTTAAACATTTTTATTGTAGAATTGTATCAGTTCCATGAAGAAAAACATTTTGAGTAGGCTGTTCTTGTGTTTGGTCACTGTGGTGTAAGGTGTTACACCAAGATTTTCTAGACAGTTGGTCTTAGACTTAAAATAGTGAGTTAGGTTGTTTCATAACACCACAGCAATAAGGATACAGTTTAGTAATATCTTCTTCTATTCTGCTGCAGCAGGAGGGTTGGACTCAATGATCTTCAGAGGTCCTTTCCAGCCCGTCTGATTCTATGATTCTTTTTTTGAACTAAACAAAAAAGGTGACATTTCAATAAGTTGTTAGGGATTACTCTGGTTTGTATGTTCAGTATCTATCTGAATCTGTATTAACGTGGATTTACAGTGATTACACTAGAATAAAGAATATCCTAAAAGATTATCAACTCCGTTTCACTGATGTGGTTTAATACTAAAATACTTCTCTTGCAGGTGTGCCAAAAGGTTAATTCTGCTGACTACCAGTTCACTAGTTTTGTATTTTCTGTCTCTCTACCCCCACAGCTGTCTGTCAGGGAGGTAAGTGTTTACAGATACATCTCCATAACATAAATGCGTATTAAATAAAGTAACTGTGAAATGTACAAGCTGGAGCTGTTTTGATTTTTAATTGCTATTGTTTAAAAAAAACAAAACCACATGCTGGAAGTGAAGTCTGCTCTCCCTTTTTGGTGAGTAGTATTTTAATTAATAAAGTATCCAAGTCACCTCAGTTTTCAGTTAGCCCAAGAGTTACTTTACATCTGAAAATCTAAAAGGAGTTTCTTTAAACCCTTGGTGTATTGTTCCCTTTAGTACAGATGCCAGCTCTGCTTTGTGGGTCTTCTTAGAGAAGGAACTGCACAGCTGGTGCCTTTCCTGAAATAAATTATAATTGGTAGTGCAGAATACAAATGAAGGAATTTGAAGATGAACTCTGTGACTGTTCAGCATTTTAAATTATGTCAAAATGCACATTTTAATAGTCACCTGTCTTGGGCATTGTTGAAAGTCTATTGTTCTGAAACTACTGTTTATAGCACTTGTAGAACTACTGATTTTTATGGCAATTTTAAGCAAACTTTAGTTGTTTATGTTTCAGTCATTCTTTTACAGAAGACAGTGATAACATGGAAAGGTGTATAACCCTAGGAAATTATTTTTTTTTTAATTGAGGGAGAAAGCTAAGCATAGTATATCTTGATCAATAAGATGCCAATTTTTGCTTAGTTGTGAGCTGTTGTATCGTGTTCCCTTGCTTTCCAATAAAAAGTGCTGCAAAAATAGTATTTTAAAGGGCAAGATGTAAATCTTTGGTAGATGCCTGCTGTGGTAAGATGTAGAAGTGTCAGTGAATGTGGCAGAAAGAAGTATAGGTCTTCCTGGTTTTATATGTAAACCTGTGGTGAGGTCTGTTCTTATCCCTCACAGTTTGATTGTTAAATAATTTACTACACTTTTAGTGTTGATTTATACTGTTAGTTCTGGCATCTCAGTCAAAATGCCGGTGCAATAGCTGTGTTGGACTAACATACATTTTACTTCTAAGTCTTCTGGAACATAAGATTCTCTGCTTCCCATCTGAAATTAAGCATAGTTGGTGTGTTTACTTCAGCTGCCACTGTCTGGTAAAGTAATGCCAGAATGAATCACTTTGTGCTTTCTGGCTGGATGAACTGCCTTTATTCCCATTTGATTTTATGATCAACCAAAAAATTAAATATGTCAAAAAAAGCACTTGCAGGCTAGGTGAGTATATGGATACATCTGTGCCCATGATTCTCTGTAAAACTCTAAATGTAGGTGAGACTTCCTCCAACTTTATGTCTGGTGTAAGCTAAGGTGTTTAAAAATAGAGGAGCCTTATTATTTTTCAGGGTATTACTTATCAGGTCTTTTCCATTTGCAGTCTGCCTTTGCTACTGATTACTGAGGCCATCCATACTCTATTCATTATAGCCTCAATAAGCAAAAAACAAAGTGATGCACAGAATCTTTGGCTAGAGTCCCAGCTGCAATTCCCATGTTATCAAGTTCTTCATACATTTCCATTATGCATCTTTAGCTTGACAGTTATAGTTTATCTAGGTTAAAAATAACTTGTCTTGTTTGGTTGTTTTTTTTTCAGTAGTGTAGCTATGTATTGATGGAGGCAGGGAAAGAAAAATCTGATGCTACACTTCTTCCTCACCCTCCTGGTGGATCTTTGCCAGCATGCCTCAGCAGAGGGTGTTATTGTATTGCAGTTCTGGCTCAGGGATGTTCTCACACTCATCTGAACAAGCAGGGCGAGTGTTTCTGTCTGCTTTTGAGGCAGCCTTGGCTGCGAACATCAGCCAAAAATAATAGTTTGCTTCAGAGCATTCCTCTTGCTGATTGAAATGTGGATGATAATACTGAGAATGTGTGGACTGGGAAAACTGACTTGGCAAGTGCAGTTGGTAGAAACCCAGATTTAGTACTTTATAATAACTGTCTTCAAAGTGCAATAAATTATTAGTGTGATAAACAGGGATGAGATGTAATTTTCAACCTGTCCATCTGCTTCATTCAAGGTGGCTTGTCCTTATGTTCAAGAAAACAAACAATACTACAGTGCTTGGTAGAAACCAAAGAATAAAAGTTGTCGTGTAGCTCCAGAAATGAATAGTGAGAGTGAGATAAGTGAGGAGGAAGCTCCAAAACCAGATCTGTTGTCTTTGGAAGCAGTTTGGTTTGTCTGGGAGCAGGTCTTCATTAGGAAGTTCCTGTCGTCCTTTCTATTCCATCCCTTCAGTCTTGTCAAATGCTAAACTAGCTGTGAATGTAGCTGAGCTCTAACTGACAGGGTGAAAATGAGTGATGGTGGAGAAAGAAGCTCTTTAAAATCATGAGAGTTTATTTACTACATATTCATTTATCATTTCAAAAAATAATTGTTAAAAACAGTTGCTGTTTTGTTTTACAGTTACAGAAAAGCAGCAAGTAATAGAATATATCAAATATTTCAAAATGCTTTTTGTTGAAAAGAGGTCTTTTCTTAAATTCTACGTTTAATTCTTTGAACTCCACTGTACATGAACATATGTAATTTTATCATAAAAGAACACCCCAAAGACAGCCTCCTCCCCATTGACCTTTTGTGTGACAGACAGATTTTCTCTGACTTCTTTTTAACAAAATAACAGGAACTACCTTTTAGTACTACCTTCAACTAATTTAATTATGACAGTTGTCATTCTGCCAAGTCTAACGATAGGAGCTGATGGAGAGTGGGACATAAAATGTACATTTGCATAGTATTTGTATCTGTAATGCAAAGAAGCTATCACTTCTTCCTACAAGTAGGATATTTGATTGAAATAAATCATAAATACAGGAGTCCCAAGTTTATGTCAGACAACTATATTAGAATATGAAGTGAGTGGTGCCCTTCAAAAGGGTGACTGTTAGCTATGTCTGTAGACTCAGTTGTGATCCATCATCCTGGTACCTGCTACAAGGACATGGATGCAAATAGCATCTGTAGTCATTACTCCCTGTAGGAATGTGTGTACCTCATCATGGAATTCCCCATCTCGAAGCTCTTTTCTAGGACAGTGAAAAAATGCTGTGGCTGGGATTGCACATGGTATTTCAACTGTTGCCACTGTGATCCCTCAGATAGCATTAGAATAATATCCTGCAGCTTGTAATCAATATAGTGCCTGAGCTAGTGTATTTCAGAAATATATTTGCTGTTAAGCATTGCCCTGCAGGCTTGAGCTCTGTAATGAGCATTTTTCATTTTCAAACCACTTCACAAACATAAAGTAATTATGAAGTAGAGGGATCTGATCCCCTGCTTCTCATGCAGCTGGGAGAGAGTAGGGCAGGGGAATGAAGGCATAGGAGTAGAGGGGTTTGGCTGGCTTGGTGGTTGAATGTGATTTGGAATTTGGGATCTTTTGGCTTCTGTGTTCACAGTACTCTATTGTTTCCTCTTAATTGAAGTGGGAAAGTAATTTCTTTCATTCTTTTTAAATTTTGAAGCCAAGAGAGAGGAGATTAAGTTTGACCTGTGGTGTTATTTTAGCATAGCTATTTACATACAGAAGTGTTCTCTGTTTTGTATTGTAACCCCATAAAGCAGGGAAAAGGAGTGAGATTAGCCATCTCCTGGGTACCAAACCTACATGTGCTTTAAATCAAGGCATATGAGATTTTTTTTAAACTGGCATTTGTCAAATGCAGATTTCTAGCCCAAGTTCTATGGTTGTCATATTCTCTAGTTCAGAATTACGTTCAAGGAATTTCAATTGGAAACTATTTTTATGTATTATTTTACCTGGCTTATTATTGCAAACAAGATTACAATATACTTCATGGTGTTTTGTGAAGCAGTCTTGCTTGTACTCTCCACACATGCAGGATAATGAATCATCATGAATTTGAGTAGAGTATTCCATCAATACAACTATATTTATTTTGTTCAGTAGTGTGCAGTTTTGTGTATCTGATGAAGTTTGTGTCCTCTTTCCACCACTCCTCTTTCCCCTTCATATTTCTAGCACTGTTTTTAGGGTTTCCTTGTACTTTTGTTTTTTCCCAAGGAAAGATAAGAGACTTTTTTTTATTGAGTTCCTCTATCCACATGTAAAAGAGATCTATGATGTGGTTTCTTCTGATATAAATGAAAAGAAGATGTGATCCTAGCTTTGCTCCCTTAAGTTTGATACTTGTTTTCTCACCTCTTCATTGGAATTATTTCCTTGAAAATAGACAGTAATTCTTTCAACAGGGTTTGGGGGGAGATTATTCTCAAAGCACCATAGATGAAGAATGAAAAGCAGGGAAGGGATTTAAAATTCTGAAGAATTTAAATCAATGGTGGTCACTGCTTTTCAGATACCAACTCTTTTGGACCTGGCATGTGTATATATGGTTATATGACAAGTGTATGGAGTCACCTTTCTCTGACACTTTACTAGTAGTCCACAGATTGTAAACTACTAATTTGGATTATTTTAATTTGAGTTGTTTTGAGTCAAACTATTTCGTTTTTTGAATTGATCTTCAGTTAGGATGTTAGACTGTGTGTCCAGACTGTGTATCGACAGTACAGGTTATATTAGTTAGGTGGCATCCTACCATTCTTAATGTATTTGTTGTTGTTAGTAGAGGAAGAATGGTAAATGTTGTTGTTGTTGCTTTATTGTAGGAAGCTTGGAGGGGAGTTTTTATCTTCTTAGTAATTGCTTTTGCACTGATGGGTGTTCTGTTGACATGGAAACATTGTACATGCCTTCTGAATACCTGTGTCCAACATCAAGATTTTTTTCCCACTTAATTAAAAACATGATAGAAAGGCCATTTGATGTCATAGTTAAAATTCTGGTTAACTGTAATGCATTTCACTGTAGTAAAGTACATTTTCATTGTGGTGCAGAGAATGGCAGTCACTCTTGGCCCATGCAGGGGAAGACTTTAAAACCTTAAGCGCTGTGCAATTACTAGACTGAAGCAGAAGATCATCTTGTAGAATCAATTTGTCAGTACAAAGAGAAGGGAGTGAGACTGCAAAGAGATGCACCTCTAAAATGTTTGGGTCCCAAAGCTGAGATTGGGAAAGATGTACTTTTGGAAGCTTTTGGCATAAGCAATGTTGTTTGGAAGTCTTACATTTCTTAATGATTTTTAAATTTGTTCAAGCAGGTTAGTGTTGCACTGATTCGATGGCTGTTGCTCCTCTGTGTTTACTTTTGCATTTTTCTATTGTCCTTTCATACCACTGGTAATTTTAATTTTGCTTTTGACCTTTGTTGTAACAATTAATTTCTCTTCTACTGAATTCCATTTGTTGGCTGTGACACCTAAGTGACAGTTTGTGGCCTTCTTTCCTGGGCAGTGTAAGGGCCTGCTACATTATGTTTCTTTACATATATAAGGCTGCTAGAGGTGAGGAACAGAGTTTGAGGAAGTATTTTCAGTGCATGGATTGATAGCAATCAAGCATTAGAGGTTGTCCAGAGAGGTGCTGCCGTCTCTATTTTCAAGAGATAGAGCATAGAGCCCTGAGCAGCCTTGTCTGATTTCCCAACCAGTCCTGCTATAAGCACAACATTGGGGGAGACCTCCTGAGGACCCTGAATTATCCTGTGATCACAAAGGTAAAGCAGATGTTTCTTCTTGGAACCTCTGCTCAAAGAAGTGTGCCAGGAGCTGCTGAAGGTGGCATTCAGAGAGGATCTGCATAAAGTAGGAGGGGCAACTGGGAAAGGAAAAAGCAGAAGTTAGGGTTGAATCTGCCCATGATTCTCAGATCACATCTTCTAGCCATTCCTACGTATGTTGTGTGATAAATAATTGTTAGTGAACTCAAGTGTTTGTACTTGAAAAAAGCTCCCTCTGAGTTATAGAATTATTGCTCCTGTTCGTCGGCTTTCTCATATTCAGCCTAAGTGGTGTGCTTTAAAGAAGGGGGCAATCTCTAGGGAAAGGGTTCATGGTTACCATAAGACTAAGTCTTTTATTAATTTTTTTTTTTTGTAAGGGATGATAACTGAATTTGATTATATATTTTTTTAATTTGTATGTAAATCAGTTTTCACATACCATCCATTTATACACTTTATTTTTTTTTCCCATTTCTCTCTGCAGTAGATAACTGCTGGTTGCACTTGACTTGGATGTCAGTCTGTCTAGTTATAGTGTTAATAGCAAGTTTCAAAGTGTGTTTAATGCATCCTGATCCTTTTTTTATTTAAAGCCAGATAGGATTTGAGGTGAATTGCAAAGTAAGGTCTTACATATAAAAGCAAACACCAATTCTATCTTTCCACTTCTAAAGCAAAACCTGAATTAAAATCCTAATGCTTCCTTTTTGTCCTGAGATTTTGAAACATTTTTCCTTCTACTAACAGTCCTTCAAATTGTTGGGAGTTTTGAGCCTTAATTTCACTTGTTTTTTTAATATTTTTTTCTCTCTCTTCTTCCTGGGCATGGCTGGGGACCTATAGCGTGCTGCTTGGCTGCTGGTAAAACAGGAAATGGGGTGAGTAATTTATTTTGGCAACTCTCACACCACTTCTATTAGAGAGTCCTCCAGATTTAGAGAAAGGAGAGAAGTTTTTACTATCACTTTTTTCCAGCACAGTAGAAATGAGAAACCACTTAATGCAGTGGACCTACTGAGACATGTACGTTAAGAAAAAAATTTAACCAAGCAATTAATGCTGTATTTTCAAGGTCAAGATAGCTGCTTTCATATAAAGGTACTTGGGCTAATAGTTGTCAAATATGTAGATCCCCTGTGTCCTTGGCCAAGGTTTTAACTTACTTGGTATCTTCAAAATTAATCATAAGGAAATTAATAATTGGGATATGGTGTAATTTTATTTTTCTATTACAATTATTATAGCTTTTGCTGTATGTCTGAGAATAACTCCTTTCTATAGACACCATTTGTGTATACAAATTTTGAGCAGGGAAGAAGCTGATTTTATAGTCTTACTATACTATTGTCTAGTTTCCTTGATGCTTATTAAGGATAAGATGACAGATAGTTTGTTGTTTTGGTTGTTTTGGTTTTGTTCTTATTTACCTGGTTTGACCTTAATCAGGGTTTTTTATCTCTTTTGCCTCACAGTGTGATTATAGCGAGGACATAGCATTTCAACTTGGAGTGCAGGCTGTCTGTCCAACTGTACAGCTTTGAGTTAGCTTAATGGTCCTGAGAGGTGTCATGATGCCATCTCTGAGCCAGAATCTTCTTGAACCTGAAATGCATTATGAAATACAACCTCTTCAGATTTAGCTTACATTAATAGTGACTGAAAACTGTTAGTCAGATAATGGTGAAAAATCAGTAGTGTAGCAAGAAAGATACCAGTGCAGTGGGTGCAAGTAAGTTTTAATTATTTTTTTATACCTCAGTGTTTTGAAATAAATTTAAATGCCTGATTCTTTGTTCTGCTCCAGGATACTCCCATTCCTGGCCAAAAGAGAACACAGTAATTTTGAACAAATAAATTACTTTTGTGAGCAAAAGGAAAAGAAATAAATTGTCTCAAAGTTAGTTGAGGATGCTGATCTAGTCTTTGGTGAAAGCCATCTTGGCTGGAAATACCATTTCAAGATATTCATAGAAAGGTAGATTAAGAGGTGATGAATCACTTTCCACTTTGAGACTAATTTAAAAGCAATTGTTTCGTTAAAGTGCTCTAGAGAGTATGAGACCCTGTAAGGCAAATATTGCCCACATAGCCTACCATGGGTGCTGTTTGTCTAGAATGACATGCTTTTAAATTTGTTATCTTCTAAACAAGTGGTTTGAAATCATATGCTGGTTTTCTTACAGGCATCTGCTCCTTTTAATTTCTGTCTCCACAGGCACAGACACAGAAGTCAATGCCTGGTCACTGTACTTGCAGTGGTAGTTGAGTCGGTCCCAGCATGGTCAACTGAGGTTGTCATCTGGTCTTTTCCTTTTAGGATTTGTGCTCACTGAAGTTCATGCTCTCCTTTAATGAAGGACTAGGTGACCCTTTAGACAATAAAAATAAGTCTAACATTTTTTTTACCTTTTTTTTTAAAAAAAAAAAAATCAACAAAACAACAAAAAAACCCAACAGGATTTTTGTGTCTGTCTCTTTCTCAGCTCTTCTCTAGGTATGCTCTGGACAGACTTTTGCAACTTTTGATCTACCATGAAGCTATGGCATGAGTTTCCTCAGTGCATGTTCTTTTACACAGAGAAAAATAAAAAAGAATCTATTTTTAAATGTCAGTGAAAAAAACACTAACAAATAGAAACATGGAAAAAAAAATAAATTAGGCTGGAAGTTCCTAAGCAAGTAGCACAGATGCTGCCCTGTAGGATCCAGACACTCAGTTTACTTTAGCTGAACTAGATGTTGATGGATCTTGCTGTCATCTACATGTACCTTCTGTCTTTCTTATGTTAACGTAAGTGCTTATGTGACCACTCAGCTGATCATCTCACTGATCTGGTGGAAAAACAAGACTTTTTTTTGTGGATTAGGGTTTACTTTAAATCTGGTATTACTTACCATGCTGTGTAGTGTCACCAGGCAAGTTCAGTCAAGAATGCATGACCAGAGGCAGGCAGTAGGCAATTTAGTCCTAAAATAGCTTGAGCTGACTGTAGCTACCTTTAGCTACTCCTCCCAAAGTTCTGTGTTTATTGGGAAGCATCTTATCTGGAATCCTGGTCTGGCCTTAATGTTTCCTCAACACTTTGTTAATTCACTACAAAGATTCAGTGCCATTGTAGGAGCTCTTGGAACAGCCTTTCAGTCTTTCATTCTGTGGTCTGTATGCTTAGTGCTTTTGTCCTTTCCTATTTGCGCATTGCTTGTTTGCTTGGGACTAGTTACTTAAGATTTTCCTGAAGTACCGTGTGCCATGTATCAATCTTTGATAGACTCCTGTGCAAGTTATTATTTCTTTGTGTATGTGATCCAGAAAACTGGGCCTTTCCTTGGCAAAGGATGACATTGTTCAGCTAAAAGAAGCTTATAAGTGGATCATTCATCCCCAATTGTCAGAAGAGTTGGGTGTTCCTGCTGATGGAAAGGTGTTGTATAAATAAGAAAACACTTTTTCTCTCTCTGTTTTTTTTTTTCTTAATTATTTTTTTTTTGCATGTGTTTGTATATTTATACACTTATATATGAGGGGGGAAATTAAAATACAAACCTTTTCTTCCTTCATTAACAGATAAACAAGTTGCACTGTTCTTATATTTACTGTAGGGGGAAACAGGAGGGAAGTTCTTTTAACCAAAGATCTCCAAGTCTCAATACTAAGGGGTCCAACATTCATTTTTGTACACATAGATCATTGCATATTCTGAAACCATCCTAGTCTTTTGCCACCTGTCTTGCTCTTAGGCTGCCATCCTCCCTTTATCAATGAGACTTTTTCAGTTTTCTTGTTTTCTAGGATCTGTGTTTTCCAGAGGCTGAGGATTGCCCACACATTCCTTCTTTGCTCTGCAATTACTGCCAACAATATTACTGCTCTGTCAGTTGAATAGTTCAGGTTGTTAGCATGTTAAATTCTATGGATAAAATACAATTCTGAGACATTCTAAAAGAAGAAAGACTGGTCCCTGTTCACTTTAGCGAACGCTAGAGATAGGCACGTTGAAACCTGCAATACCTCTAAGTAGGCAATAGAAATGGTTTTTGCAAACCCCATTTTCAACTTTCAGGTTCTGACTAACATTCTTAGAATGTTTCTGAAATCTATTTACTGAACATGACATTCAGATGTTGCTGGGCAAATTCAGAAACATGATCATCTTGAACCT
>NW_009952153.1:1691592-1738890 GCF_000747805.2 Chaetura pelagica | reverse complement strand
ATAAAACACTTCAGTTTTTCTTTGTCATCAGCCATAGGACTGACCCTAGGACTAGACCCACTTAGGTTTTATGTTGTTTTTTTCTGCTTCTATAATAATTACAGATTATCTTTTCCCAGGAGTGCTAATTGAGAGCATCCCTTTTGTCTTAGCTAAGAAAGAAACACTTAGTTACTCTGAAGATGATCCAAGAAGAAACAAACTTCTGATGTACCAAGTTAGCAAAAGCTCTACAACTCTTGGGCACTGAGCCACTCCAGACATCACTGTACATAAAAGTTACTTGTCTAGTGCTCTTTATCTGCAAAGCACTTGAATATTAGCCAATCTTTTCAATAGCCCTCTTGAGGTATTCTGGTATCTGAATAACAGAAGTAATGAGTGTTGTTTGCCCAAGGCCAAAGAGGGAATTGGGGGTAGAATTGAGATTACACTAGAGTTTCTGGTCTAGCTGTCAATCCACTAGGACATGTTGCCTCTCTTTGCCCCAAGGCCATCCAGTCTCTGCAAACGAAGCCCCTGACAAATTTTACAGTGGTGACTACTACAGGGTTTTTATCTTTGTTCCATGCTCTTCACTGCTCTCCCAGGAGGCTTGTGAAGTTTAGTGACCATAATAGGCTTTGAGCATATGCTGTCTCTGTCTCAGTTCCCCCTGTGCAACATGGGGCTGGTGTCTGTGATGTGTAGGTCACTCACATTTTTAAAGTGCTCTCAGATCATCTTTGGTTACTTCAGAAATGTGAATGCTATTATGGCACACGTTTTAGTACCTTTAGATGATCTGTATTATAAATGAGTTACTTTCTCTTTTGTCTACCTCTTTACAGGGTTCCTAATATTACAGTAAGAATGCTTGAGAACATCCTGCCTGTTTGTTTAACAAAGTATTATCTTCTTTTTTTCTTCTTTTTTTTTTTTTTTTAATTTAGAGTTTGTTTGAAGTTAGCGTGGTCTTTGCACACCCAGAAACAGAGGAGGAGTGCCATTTCCTGTAAGTTTTTATATAAATAACGAAAGATCTTTATCTAAACATTGTGCAACATTGTTGGTTTGGATTTGCTACAGATGAGAATATGCAGTGTTTATAAAATAGAATGGGGCCTGCATCTATACTTCCTCATATTCAGAGAGAGTTGCAGAGCTTAAAGTTACGCCACCTCTGTCTGGTTAATTCTGTGCTTTAAAGCCAATAAACAAAATAATCCAGAATGTTTATTTGTACTGGAAGGAGAACATTCAGGTAAGTTGTTCAATTTCAGCCCTTTTCAAAGTCATTACCGTCTTCAATATAGCCATATAATTTTTGAAAATCTATTAAAATCATCTATCTGCAGGTGGGGGAATCTTTTGAGGTCATTCCTTGGTTTTACTTCTCTTATTAGAGTCACGGATGGGGCAGAAGGCTTTCAAGTAGGCTAATCCAACTGAACTGGTTGATTGGAACAAACAGAAGTTTCCTGGCCATTACATACAGTTTTTGGCCTGGCTCAGTAAGGCATGTCTTGTACACAAAGAAGCAAAATATTTCTGTGAATTTAGCTACAATTTAATCTGATTTCTCAAAATCTAGCAGTAGTATATTCTGGATAAGTAGGTTCACTCTTCCTGTTTGCTGATGCTTCCTGTAAAGCTTAAGTTTCGACCAGTTTCATCACTTGTGCTCCTAGTGCAAGTTAAATCTTAGCCTAGAAGGTGTCTCAGCGTAGAATTTCTGACTTCCCTGTTGCATGGTGACTTCGTCTCTTGAGTCAAGAGATTTCCTTTGCAGCCTTTATATATTTCCCTGATTTTTATGCCTGCTGGCAATCTGTGAACTTTGTTTGAACGCCCAATCTGCCACCTTCTTGTTTTCAAGAACTGCATCCTTCTTATATCTTGGGGTGGGGTTATGCATGCTTGGTGACATACTTGGTATTAGGAAGAACTGATTACTAGTCTTTGCTGAACTTCTTCCCTGTCCAGCTTCTTCAAGACTGGTCAAAAGGGTGAGAAAGTAGTAGGTCAAAACTATAATTCTAAATAAAGTTACCTCTAATCCTGTAAAAACACAAACGTTTCTGGATCCTGCAACCTTTTGTGCATATTTATTTATTTAATTTTACTTGGGGGGTTATTTTTCCCTGTAGTTTTCTTCCTTCCTGTGAAACTTGGCAGCTCTTACTTTCAGCTTATCCTTCCATCCTTTCTGTGACCTTTTAAAAATGTTGATACCAAGCATGTTATGGTGCCAATGTCAGCGCTCCAAGCAGAATAAATATAGAGGTGAAAAGTGTAAAGAAGTTCCATTCCACATTCCAACTATTCAGGTTTATTCCATGTGATTTGACAATATCCCTTCATTTGCCTTCTCTTTGTAGCATACTTAAACAGCACTTAAGGTTTTAGACATTTTTCTGAAGTGACACAGCAGTTTCTCAGACATCAAGGCATTCTGCACATGTGAATGGCTGGCTGGGGGCATATTCTGGGGCAATGGTTTGGTTTTTATGTAAATATGGTAAATTTGATGATTGTCACAGCATTAGTAATGACATCTTAAGGAAGCGAAGTAGGACCTTGTGTCAACTCCTCCAGTTATACTTTTGGGTATGGCATCTGCAGTTTCTTATCTCTCAAGCTGTTCTTACACAGTTATGTCTGGGCAGGTGTGCTAAAATGACCCTTGATTTGACACAGGATTGAATTGGCTCTTGTTAGTTTATATATGGAGATTTATGTTTAGAAATAAGGTAGTTAAATTCTGGAAGAGGGAAGTTTTGATGCTTTATATCACAAAGTGGCCAGGCAAGTTGCTTGTGCAGAAAAAGCAAGAGGTCAGACCTGCTTCCTTGTAGTCTGAAGTCGTTATAGACGTGTTGAAAAGCACCAGCATGAAATGATAAATTGTGTTACAGGCTAGGAATCACCTCTGACTGCATACATAGAAATCCACTAATAGGAACAGCAACTTCCTCTACAGTACTCAGAAAAAGTGTTTCACTGACTTGGCTTTCACTTTCATGAAACAACCAATAGTTTCCTTTTGAAGAGGCAAAGCATAAATGGTATCAAACACCTGGGTTGCTTTTTCTCTAGTAAATTGATTTTTCCTATCCAGAAGCAGCAATTTGAATCTAGTTTGTAGTGTGCATTGTCTAAGAACAGCAAGTTGTGATATCAAGATGTCACCAAATATTGCACAGAACTTACACATTAATCATTACCTTTATTGAGAAGGATTGGAAAGACTAGAAAGCTAAACTTCTCGTGCATTTTCATCCTATCTCAACACTGAGACACATTTGCGTTGGTCAGAGCAAAAAAGGCTTATACAGACTTGTCCATGATTTCTCTTTAAGTCAAGCAACACACACCTTCCACCAGTTGTGGGTTAGGATACAGTTAATTTTCAAACCTTCTCTGTGCTCAGCTGTGGGCAAGAGATACTGGGCATATGTATGTGCTTTACTGTTGAACTGTCATGTTGTTAAATTCAGTCTGTGATGTTTGTTTATTTGTTTCTTTTCCTGTAATAGTAGCAGCTAATTTTCATTTCTGTATTTAGAGCCACAGCCTGTCCAGACTGTTTCAAACCAGCGAAGAACAAACAGGTAGGATCTCAAATGGTAGCATTTTTTTTCAGAATTTCACAACTATAGCTACAATGAAGAATTTTTCTGGGTATTTCATCACTATTTCAAGTTGGTTTTCCTTTGTCAAAAATCTCTCCAGTTTTCAGTTGTTTGAAAATAAAGTTACCTCGTTTATTCAATTAACATTTCTGTGCTTAGGAAAACTAACCACTTAGAGCTTTTCTTCAGGCCACTCTTTTTCCAGACTGCCTGAAGGCCATAATTTTTAGGAATGTTGTCTGTCAATACCTCCCTTAAGCTCTAGGAATTTGATTGTCATGCATTAAAAGTAGCATAAAAGATTATCCTTGAGCTCTCTGTGGGCGAAACAGTTCAGATAAGTCACATTGTGAAGATGAGGCTCTGCAGCCAAAAGAGAAAGTTCTCGCTGCATTTTTCATCTCCTCTGATCTGAATGAAAGACACAATGCACGCAGGATGGTTTTATCCTGTCTACCTCTGGAGCAGAGCAGGAAAGAAAAGGGACTTTGCCACTTGTTGCAGGCCCTGAGCACACACGCAATCATTGATGGAAAAGAGGACATGTAAGAATAAAAAAAAAACAGTTGGAGAGAAACTGATACAAGTAGGACACAGTGGGTGTGATCAGAAGGAGAATGAGTAACCTCTATCAGAAACCTATGCAAGGCCTTTTATTCTTTCTGATGAAGAGTTTACTGTTGGCTCACCCAGGAATTCTGCCTACTCCACTCCACCTGACCAATAAATGCAAGTCTTTTTTTAGAAGGTTTCTATTTTAATAACTCACTGCTTGCTGCATTGCTTTCCTTTAAAAGAGGGAAATTCACCATATGGAGTTAAACCGGAAGGGCCTGGTTGCTAAAACCACAGAGGCAACAAGATGTAGGGGAATCTAAAGGAAAAAATACTGGTTTTGAAGAGCAATCAGAGGTTCATCCTTACAAAGCAGCTGTGCTTGAAGCTAGCTCCAAAGGCTGTGTCAATCAGAGAAGTGGTATAAAAACTGGGTTCTGAGTGAAAATTCTGAGTCATCTGCTGTAGATACTTACCTACTGTAGATATTTAAACTTGCTGCTAGTTTAAGGGTTTTCCAGCTCATCTGTTCTATGAGGAAGGGAAGTGGTATTCTCTCTAGTTTATGCTCAGAAGGAGGATGTACAACTTTCCTGAGGGCGTCCAGGAACTCTGTGTTAGAGCAAATTGTCCCAAACAGTGACCTGGTATTTTTCACTGTTTTTTTTCCAAAACCCCAATCCAGTTTGCAAAAAAGACATCATTAAATAGGAAGTTCAGCAGACTGCCACCAGGACAGTCAGGGGGCTGGAGCACATGCCCTAGGAGGAGAGGCTGAGTAACCTGGGCTTTTCAGCCTGGAGAAGAGAAGTCTTTGTGAAGGACCCAACTGAATCTCTGCTTAGTATCAACAGAGAGGTCACTGAGAACAGGGAGCCAGGCTGTTCATTGTGGTGTGTGGTGGAAGGATGAGAGACAGCAGATATAAGTTGAATTGAGAGCTTCAGAGTAGATACAAGAAAATCTTTTTACCATGAGGACCAGTCAGACAGTGGAGCAGGCTAAGCAAAGAGGGTGTGCAGGTTCCATCCTTCGAGAATTTCAGGACCTGACTGGATAAAACCCTAGGCAATATGGCTTGATCTCATAGCTGACCAGGCTTTGATTAGAAGGTTCATTTAGACACCTACTGTCCTCAGTCTTCCTGAAGTAGAATTCACCTCACCTGTTACAACACTTGTTTTGCCTGTTCTAGGAACCTAAATTCTGCATTTTCTGCCTTAGCCTCACTTGAGTTATCAGCCGCAGTACCTGGCTAAGCATAGAGGATGGTAGTCATGTCTCCTGCCACTATTGTAACATTGTCGCGAGCCGGTATCTGGGGGGGCTTGCAGCTTTTATTATCACTTTGCCCTTCTGAATTGATGCAGCCCAAGAGGCTTGCCTTCTACAGGTGGGGAACTGCCAAGCCCAACCATTCAGAGCCCACACGTCTGAGTATGAATGAACTTTTGAACATTCTAAACAGGTATCTCCTCAACGGTAATATTTTCAGAAGAGTTACCTACCTACTGTCACTGGGATGAAAGTGGGGCTTGGGTATACTTAACTCTTGAAAATGAGGAACCTGATTTTGATTTCTGCTCATGGATTTAGGGTTCTGTTTTTAATCTCTTTTGCAAATGTGGACCTGAGCTCCCAAGCACTATTTTTTTTTGTTCTTAGTTTTGCATGCTTTTGTGTATCAACTGAAATAAGGTAATTTCCAAAGGTATTCTTAGCATTTCTTTCAGCTAACCAAAGGGCAGGGTTAGCAATTGAATATTCTAAGGAGCTGGAGTAGGTTTATTTGGAAGTGTGACAGTAACTTTAGTCCTGCTGCAAGTCAGTGGCACTTGTTATTTTTTTCTGTGTAAAAACAGAGTGAGGAAACACATACTGTTGTTGGTACCTGTCTTCTAGAAACAAAAGGGCAAATCCTAGTTCTACAACTAAAGAACTGTTATGTTCTGATCTGTTAGCTGTATTAGTTGTATTGCTTTCGTGTTGTGGAGTTACTTTAATAGATTTTAGCAAAATTACTTGTTGCTCTTTGCTGCCCTATTGAAGTTGGTGTTCAGATCACAGTGGGTTCTGGCTGATACAGAGTTGCTTTTTGGTATAAGAAAACACAAAATACAAGTGAAAAAACTATATTGGGAGAAGTGTATGGTGTAAATATTTTAAGATTCTTTTTCTTATTAGGCATATCCTCTTAGCTTCTTGACTAATTTTTTTATTTTACTGTGCAGTCTGTTTTTACTAGAATGGCAGTTATAAAAGCCCTAGAGAAGATCAGAGAAGAGGATTTTCTCAAGTAAGTACACACTGAAACTAGTTCTTAGTATCGTGCTTCTGTATAGAATTAGGATGGAGAGGAAAATATTAGGTGGGTAAGTATCGGTGGTTTAAATTCTGCTAGTTTATTGCTTAAAATGTTTTGTGTTTTCAGTTCTTTTGGTCATAAAATGTCATTACAGATCTGTTATTTAAGGAGTAATCTTAAAATGCTTGAATTAAGCCACAGAGGATGGAAAACTGAACATGACACAAATGATGGTCTTTTTCACATTAGTAAGAGTGCTTCGTGAGGTTGATCACCTCAGGAGCTGCACAGTGGAGAAATCATGGACAAAAGAGCTGCAGTTCTGCTCTGTGCTTTTAGCAGTTTGTCACTGCAGACCTCTGGGCTGGCATGGGATTGAGAGCAGTCAGAAGTGAAAACAGTTTGTTGTCATATTGCCAGTCATTTACATTAAAAAATATTTATGTACATCCCCAAAGACACAGAGGAGATTTAGAAATCATGGAACTTCTGTGTTTTGAACCTTAGAGTCTGTAAGGCAAACCTGTTTACAAGAAATAATTTTTCCTATCTTTCTAAAATGGTAGGAGTCTTAAGTTTTAAGAAAACACTAAGTGCTGTAATATGATAGAAATCACAAGCAGGGGGAAGACACTGATAGACACTTTCTCTGCACTAAGTCTTCACAGCTCTTTTCTTTGAATCCTAGCAAAAATTTAGTAATAGATTCTGAAGACAGTTTTCATGGAGTATCTAGTTTCATTATAGCTATAGTGTGGTACATCTTACTAGCACACTTAGGAGTGTATTAGCACACTTTGATAATGTTTGATGACAGATTGATAGGGGTGTCTTTAATTTGCTTCATGATTATCCATTTCTTGGTGTTCCAGCTTATTAATGTGATTACTCAGTTTATACTGTAGCTGTGCTTTGTGTAAGTGAAGTCATCACCTTTCATGCCATCATTGCTAAGTTGATGCTCCATTACGTTCTGGCTTTACTAGTATTTTTAAATCTCTTTTTATGCAGGCATTTTCCATGTCCCCCAAGTTCACCGAAGGACCTCTGTATTGCTCTGGATATTCAGTGTAATAATGGTGCAGTTTTTGTGGCAGGTAAAATGACCCATTTAGTTGCTGCTGTGTTGTCTTAAATGTAATTTTTTAATACTGCTGCAAGACTGAGAAGATTCTTGCTATTTATTGATTCCTGTAATTAAGTATAAGGAGCAAAGAAAAAAAAATCTAGCTCTATCCAAGAGTGGACTTTGTTTGAAGAGGGAAAGGAATTAAACTTGCCTTTGCTGAAGACATGATTTTGTCAAAAGTTAGAAATTACAGATCAGCATGCTAAAATCAAAACTATTTGCCTACTTTTACAATGTGAATTTAAACTTGGAGACTTGTGTGGTGGAATGTGGGTGAAGAGGAGTAGGATCTGCAGGCAGCTGTGTCTGGCAAGGGAGGGTTCCCATGGTGGAAGCTGCAGGAGGGGAGCACGTCACTTTGGCTGCTTCCAGTGTGCATACACACCTCCCTTCTGGATATTTTGGAAGATCCTGTTTCTCCTTGCTGTTGTTTTGCTTTGAGAGATGGAAGAATTCTCTATTCTGGAGACAGCATAGGGTGATGAAGATTTAAAACAACTTTGTGCCCCGGCTCATTAAGGGGGCTTATCCAGAAGCATTTGGTGAAACAAAGAATTTTGCCCTGTTGCCAAAGCTTGCTCTCTCCTTTGAAAAAACTTTATCTCTGCAAATGCTGCAGTTATATCATGTCCCCTCATGATAAGCACATGGTTTGGGAAAGGCACTTCTGCACTAAATAAACCCCTGGCAGTGCTGTTTTCTTCCTTGGATTTTGATTTGGTTCCAGAGGTTTTCACCATCTGGTTTTGTCAGTGCATGACTCCATCCAAAACTGCCAATCTTAATGTAATTAATAAAGGATAAATTTTTGAAAGCTTAGCTCTTTCCAGTTTCCCCTTCCAAACCAAGATAGCATCCGAAATAACGAGTGAGACGGGCAAGGCAACAATGCTTGGCATCCCGGAGCTGCGATGATTCAACTTTTTTATCGCCTGCCTGCAAGGGGATTTGCCCTTCCCCCAGTCCTGTGTATAAGCAACCACTTATTTAAATGTAGGAAAACATATGATTTACCAAAAAAACAACCAAAACTACAAATTTAATCCAGGATATGAAGTTTAAAAGGATGGTATAAATCCTGAATAAAGGAAAACAGAAAATGAAAATAAAAAATGCGGAAGTGAATGTTCTTATGGCAAGGTAGTTGGTGTTCTGTACATACCAGTTTTTTATTTTTGATTGCTGATTAGACAGTTAGATGGATGTTGTCTTGAATCAGAGATTTCCAGTGTCTTTCAGCCTTTTCCATATACAGTGTTTTATTTTAAGTTGTTTTGTTGGATGGCTTTATCACAATTCATAGGTATAGAAAAAGAGAGAGAGGATTAGCTTTCTACATGTGGTTTAATACTGGTTTTGCAATTTATAGGTCATAATTTATTACAGCCAAAACCAAAAAAATCCCAAGCAGGATGTTGTCTTTAGTTTTTGAATAATTAAATGCAGAGTAAAAGAATTTGAGTAGAGTGCAGTTATTTTGTTATTACAGCAGTTTAAATGAAATGGGATCTTAACTTGTAAGCACAGTTTTAGAGGTGATATTGCCCTCTTTATTGTATCTTTGATGTTCACTGAGCACTTCCTCCCTGATTTTATTTTAAACGTTCAGGAGAAGCTGTCAAACCAAGAAACACCTGTTTGTTTTGTTGGGTTTTTTTACCCCACTTTTGTTCAGATCAAAAGCTACAATTTTTAGAATGGAGAGTCGAGAGGAAAAAAAAAATTTCCTTTTTCCATTTTATGGACAGAGAATTTAGCAGTGTGAAGCTGACTTCTGAATGATTAGTCATAGTCCTTTCATTATTTGCCTGGGTGAAACAGTATTAGTCAGTTCCCCCACTTGTTTGTGTGGGTTTTTCTGCAGATCAAATTTGGTGCAAGAAGGAAACATTGTTGGAAATAGGAAAATATGATACTGAAAACAAAAAAAAGTCGGAGATGAGAGAGGCACAGTATAATGTGCATAGCTCCTTTGAACTCCTTTTTTATTGTCTATATGCACGGTTTCAGATTGAAACTTGTTTGTGCAGGGGAGTTACTCGTTCTTTATTAATGAGTTCCTTGGTTTGTGCATATTTTCACTTCTTATAAAACCTGTCAATAAGGAAGCTCATCTTGGTCATCCAGGTCAGAATTGTTCTTTGGTCGTAGCAGTAGTGTCATGGGGGACGCATGCTAGTGTGACATGTCACGAGACTGTGACTGCAATCAGTCAGAGGATGGCAATCTCTTCACATGGCAACTTTTCAAGGTTCTTGAAATTTGTACTAGTTTATTACTGAGACTTTTTGCTGGCATGATTTTCCCTGTAATGAGCCAAAACATTTTACTTTGGGTTTATTATGTTAAATTTCAGACAGTGGCAGAACTTGGATCGAAACCTGAACTACTTGAGCCAAGGGGTGTGGAAACATCTTCACTTGGGACATCTATACATCGTTGGGCAGGCATATGTATAGCACTAGTGAGGCTGGTTAAAGACTATAGTCTGATTTTAAAATAAATAAATAAATTTCCACTTGAAATTAAGTTGACTCAGACTACGCACTTGAACCCCTGGGTTTTCATTCCTAGGTGTGTCAGGCTATATGCAGTTTTGTTTCTATGGTAATGCCTGCAGGTATGAGTGAGACAACAGGCTCTCCAAGCCTGCCTTTAAGCTGGTCATCTCAGATACTGAAACTCGTAGGTGCAGCAGGGTGTATTTCCTACTGCAGCTGTAATGCTTTCACCATAAAACAAGTTTAAGCCTGTAAATCTTTTTTTACCAGGCTTTGATGAAAGTGCAGCATGTTGTGCTGTGAAGTAATGGAGCTTTTGTCCATTGCTTTAGGATTATTACAGGTGACATAGTTGTTTTTTACAGGAAGGTACAATAAATACTCAAGGAATTTACCTCAGACTCCCTGGATTATTGATGGGGAACGGAAGCTGGAATCTTCAGTGGAAGAACTGATTTCAGAGCATCTAATGGCAGAATTCAAAGCAGATAGTAAGTATCTAGGAGATCTTTTACCATATTTATTTTTCATCATTACTAGAATATTGTTTCGTAGTAGCTACTCAGTTAATACAGAGTGTAATGGAAAACATTATGCTTCTTTATCCCTTTCTTACCCTTCCGAGTCAAAGCTTGTAAACTTTTTTTTAGTTATATTCTGCGAGTAATTAGGTGACTGGTTTGTTTTATGCAGTATCTTTTATCCTTCTAAAATACCTCCTGAACTGATCTGATTATGCAAATATTATGGTTTTATGTGGTAGTATTTTTGCCTAGTTATACTTCTTAACAGTTGGTCGTTCATAAAACAACTTACAACAAGAAGGGTTTTGGTGTCAGCATTTCGTAGTATCTGCCAAGCCTTCAACACCTTTGTGTTTCTGACCTTGAGTAATTTATTTTCTTCAGTGCATGGAGTTCCACAAGCTAAATGCTTCTCCAGGGATTATCCAGATGAAATAAGCATACATAATCATTTGTCATCTACAGGGCATGGAACTAGAGATGTAGAAGGCCCAAGGAAAGATCTCATTAAATATTAGTTTGGAAAAAAGCAGCTACTTTCCCCTCATCTCCTCCCTTCTGCCAGTGGATATGTTAGTCTGAATACCAGAAAAATCCTCAAACCATATCTTTAGGACAGGAATTATGTAACCCCTTATTTCAGCCTACAGAATAAAGCTACCAGAAGTGCCTGTGCAGTAATGTTGAGAAGAGATATTAAACTAATAGAAAGACCATTGCTAATAGGTCAAGGGAGGTGATCCCGTTCCTCCTTCAGGCACAGCTTAAAGACTGAAGGGGTATGATGAAGAAAACTAAATACCCAGTAGTATGTTTTTGTAGCTGAAAAATGAAAAAAAAAAAAACACAAGCCAACAAATACACAGAGGTTACTTTTCAGTTTTGACTCAAATTTTCTTCCTCTTTTGTCCTGTGTGACCAGCAAGAATTTCTCTGAAATGTGTGGAAACCATTGGGTGTATTTAGGATAAAAAGTTGTGTTTTGGAGGAAGACAGCTCACTTTGATTTTATTCATAGAGTTGAATTAGCTGGTTAAGAAATGAACAACATGAATAAGCGGAATTCCTTCAGGAGAGTACTACTATTTTTATTTTTTTTTTAATGTTTTCAGGGCTATAGCAGTTTCATTCAGGCCAAAGAACTAAAAGTGCTCTTTTAAAAAACTCGTGAACTTGATCGAAGAAACAGTAACTATCCCAGATTTGTTTAAATGTAGCACAGGCTTCATTTTATAAAGATTGCCATTCGAAGTATATTTGCAAGTAAGTTTAGAAAGAAAATGGTTCAACTGCTAAAAGCTGTAGAGTATTAAAAAATGTAAAATAAAATCTCACCTCCCTTGTTCAAATCTGTTACAGGCTTTAATTTTTCTTCCTCTGGAAGAGAAGATGTGGATGTAAGAACACTAGGCAATGGTAAGGCTTGGAAACATCCCTTGTGAAGCATAAACAAAATGTGTGTCTGAAGCTCCCCTAGTAGATCTTGCTGAATGCTAAATGCATCAGTGTGTGATTGGGCGTGCTTGGAAGTTTTCTCTTAAAAACATTTTGGTGATATTTATATATTTACTCCCAAAGATCAAACAGTTTCATAAAACCAGCTGAAAGAGGAGCCCCTTTTCAGTGTCCATGGCTGCCCAGATGCATGGAACTGCATTTTTAAAAATCCACTTCCTTTTCTTAAGCCATTTAGTCACTGGTTCCTGTCCTGTTTTCTATTGGGTCCTTCTACTTTGCTTCACGGTTCCTTGGGAACAGGGAAGCTTTATCTTCTTTTTGAACTTGGGTCTTATATAAAAAGATCAATTGCTTCCCAGTATGCTGAAGCTACTATAGCCAAAGCAGGAGGGGAAAGAAAAAGTAAAAATGAACACTGGTATCTTCCAGTTGCTGTCTGATTTGTGATGTAGTTCTTGGCAGTGCCTATGCTGGGGATCATCCCCGGCCCTGAGCACAGAAAGTGCAGCTATTGCAACAGATGTTTAGCTGAGGGAGTGGGATTTAACATCATGCATTCTTGCACCTGGGCATTGCTGTAGGTGACAGAAAATAAGCTAATTAACTTTTTTTTCTTATTTTATTTTTTAATTAGCACAGACTTGTACAAGATGTCTTCTGGGAAGTTGTAATTTGCACTTATTGCTGATACTGGGGTTTAGTAGCCAAAAAAAGTCCCTTGTTTCTTTCCTTCCATCTGATGCCACATCCCTAAACCCGCAAGTCCTGTCCCTGTTTGCATAACAGCAGACAATCTTCACACCTTCCAACCTTACTGCATAAATTCAAACGTTAATTTAGAACAACATGTTTTTATGTTTTATGACTGTGCATGTTGCCAGGAAGGCCCTTTGCAATTGAGCTTGTGAATCCTCGTAGAATACGTTTTACTGCTGAGGAAATGAAGGAACTTCAGCAGGTAAATCATTTGCAGCTCATGGAACTCATAAAACATGTGTTTCTTGTCTAAGTGAGCAGTTTTGCTAACGGATTCTTTTTTAAATATCACAGACAATTAATAACTCTTCAGACAAAATACAGGTTCGAGATTTACAGCTTGTCACCAGGTCAGTATTTCTCATCAGGATTTCAAAGCCATGCTTTGGGGCTTTTGAAGCATTCTGGCTCACAGCATTATATAATTATGCTTATGTTATGTGAGTAATTAATTTATTTTATTTAGAGAGGCAATTGGTCGTATGAAGGAAGGTGAAGAGGAAAAGACGAAGACCTATAGTGCCTTAATATGGACAGACAAAACAATACAGAAAGAAGATATTGCATTTCTAGATGATATCAAGGTATCTATCTCTCTTTCTGCTAATTTATATTGTGCTGGTGTCCTAGGGGCAGTTTATATACGTACAGCCATGGACTCTTTTTTTCTGAGGTTTGAATTTTTTCTCATAGAGGTTCCTCTTGCTGCAGGGAGTTCCATACCTCCCTTCCTTCCCTTCCTTGCATCACCACTGTCATGCTAGCAATATAGCTGGCTGGCTCTTAGCCAAGTCAACAAATTATTGTATGATGCCAACCTGCTAGTAAACCAAATAATAAAAAGTAGGGAATGGGAGAGGAGGAAATCTGGCACCTGCACCCTTTTCTTTACCTTAGATAGTGTCTTTTGTTTGGCAAGCTCTAAACTCGTTCTTCCACATCTTCAGGGGTTTGAAATGTCAATGGAAAATAATGCAAAGAGGCCTTATGAAGTGCTTGACAAAACAAGCATGCTGTGTTAATGAGAACTTTCTCTAAATGTTGGTCAGGAAGATGCTGCTGATGGAGAACTGTGTTCAGGTTTTTTTGTGTGGTACTGTTTCTTAGAGACCTTGGCCATGAAGCTATTCTCAAAGCAAGGGCTGGAGCCATTACCCTTCAGAGAGACAAGTGTTGTGAGGCTGGGTTTTAGCATGGCCACTTACTTCCTGAAGAGTTGCCTTTCAAACCGCCGCATCTCATTTGGGAAAGGGGGTGGGGAATTAACTTCTTAAAAGACTGTTATGAGATCTAATCTCATTTTGGGATTTTTTTTCCTCACTTTTAATTCTAGGGTGTTGGCTGGAGTTTAGACAAAGCACTTTGTGGGTGGGATTTTTTTTATTTCTTTGATTGCCCTGAGGCTCTCAGTGAGCTTCTAAATCCTGGAGTCATTCCAGCAAAGGACTATGGAGATTTCAAGGTTATTCCTCTGTATTTGTGATTCCATTAGTTTGTGTTCATATGAGGCCTTCTCATTTAGCCTTTGAGATGGCTGTCTTTGTTTCCTTTCCTAAACACAGAAAAAATTAGTTTTGCCTCATGATGACTTGGATACCATCATACAGTACAAAAAAAAAGATGTGATTGGTTTACAGTACATATGACTCTTACAATCTGTGCAGTGTGTTGCACATTTCCTTCCTCATTTATTTTGTTACCTCTTGTAACAGGAATTGAAACTTGACCAGAAGACACCTCTGCGCGTTCTTCACAGAAGGCCTCTAGCTGTAAGATGTCGGATCATTCACACCATGAAGTCGGAGTACATAGACGAGCATCATTTTCGCCTGCATCTGAAGACTCAAGCAGGAACGTATCCTTAGATGCATTTACAAAGCAGGTTGCTGATCAGAGTAATTTGGGTAATGGGAAGTTTCCCCCTTTTATGCCTGCGGTGTTTCTAAATCCTTGCTCTTCAGCAGTCATATGTTGCTGCATAATGTTTGCTTTTTTGTCAGAATTTCACATTCAGGCTTTCATTCAAAAATGCTGCTCCTGTGTGTCTGCATTTCTGTGATGACCACTGTGATAGTTCTCAGATGAATGGTAACTTTAAAAAGGAACTGGTTAAAGAGACACTTCTAATTACACTGAAAACTTTTCACCTTAGAAAATAAGCTTTTCCGCAATATTTAGTGGACTACAAGTTACCAATCTTGCCATAAAGTCAACAGTGACTTTGGAATAAAACAGAACATACAGTTTGATAGTGCAGTTTTTGGCATTCTAGTCAGAAGCCAAGAGTTGGGAAGTCTTTCAGAGGTGGGTACAGGCTTAACAGGATGTCCACTGCAAATTGGCTTAGAAATAGAAAAGACACTTTTTTGCTTTGAGTGTTTTTACCATACTCTTTTAATTTCCTTTTGATTTCTTTGTGGTTAAATACACCTTTCCTTAGCCACTATTTCTAGCTACATAAAAGAGTTTGTGCACGGCGACTTTGGAAGAACAAAGCCCAATATTGGCTCCCTTCTGAATAGAACCGCTGATATTCTGGAGTTGGATGTAGAAGTAAGTTGTTTGCTATTTATCTTTCTGGGAAATTAGTAACATCGTTGCATTTGTGAGATGGTTTCAGTGGAATTGCTCTAACGCAATTAACACTTCTTACCACAGTAAATAGAAAAATGGATGTTAATGCAAAAACTATGGTTTGTACCATGCTGCCACATTTTTCTCTGGGACAGATGGGAGAACATAAAATGAAATGGTGACAATTATTGGCACCCACTGGAATAGAGCTTAGCAATGTTACATCTACCACATAATCTCTTCTCAAAACTGGGTTTGGTGAAAAATAGGAGGAGCTTGACTTCCTCTTTCAGTGCAGGTTCAAACACAGTAAGAAATTTTATCTGTTCACTTGCTGGAGTCAGATGAAAAACAAAATTTGTTTTGGTTAAAAGAATGTATGTAAAGATATGAATTTAATATTTAACCTGGTGTTTTGGCACAGTTTATTTAGAACATGGGGTTTCATCTCAAGTAGCCAATCATCAGCATGCTTGTTCTCAAGTATTTCTGGGGAACTGCTACATTTTGGAGAACAGCCTTGCTGCTTTTTTGCATAATTTTTGTAGGATACTCCAGAAAGAGAGCTTGCAGACTGTACTTCAGTTAACTTCTGAACACAGGAACACCTGGCTCTGAGCTCAGGCTGATATGCTTCGCTCTCAGCTGGATCAGTGTCATCACAGTTTCTGGATGTAACTCTGAAAGATGTGTTGGGACTTAAAAATAATTAGTCATCTTGCTAGTCATGCATTTGAGCTCAGCCTAAGAGCCTAATCCTTTGATGAAGTTGTAGATGATGCAAGGAGCAGGCATGATTAATGTCAGCAGTCTTGAAGCCAAGGCATTGAAGGCGCTGTGGTGCGATCCCGGCGTTGCGATGGCAGGTGGGGATCCTCCAGCAGGCAGGGCGTGCTGCCTGTGGGAGAGGGCAAGCAACGAGGGCATGCCCCAGGGGAACCAGAGACGTGGCCCCAGGGAGGTGGGCAAGACAGTAATCCAAGTTGTAGTAATTACAACGTTTGCTTCCAATAAGGTGTCAGGCATGCTTTGTCCTTTTGACTAACACTCAGGATGACTGCTCTTGATGTTGCTTAGATAACTCTTGTGCATAATGCTTGACAGCTTATTCTTTTAGTCTAGTTTGCCACGCTCAGGAGGCAGAATTTGAGGACAGGTCATGGTTTTTTCTACTTGAGCCTTGTCTGCATTGCCCAATATCTGAATATTTCTGTGGCAACAATCAACAGGTGTTTTTTTTTCACATTGAATTGGCCCACCTGCAGGATGGGTAGAAGATGGAGATGGTTCATGCTTTTAGTTGACAGTTCTGGACGTTCTGTAAATGTGGCCCAACATCAAATGCTGCTGACAAGTCACAGTACAAGGAGTTGTGGCTCTGTTTTATACAGCAAGCCCAGCTCCCAGAGACCTCTCCCCAGACATACGTGGAGCCGCTAGGACCAGGTGGCTGTTTCATGCCACTGTGTCCTGCTTGTCTTGTCCTATGTCTTTTATTTTTGTGTCGTTTATTCTTTCCACTCTTAGCCTATGCCTGACAAGGACAGAGTTCTAATACCAGCTCTCTTTGTACATGTAAAATATCAAGTCTGTTGATTTTTGCCTTTTTTTTTCCCCCCTGCTCTTCTAGTCTGTTGATGTTGACTGGCCTCCAGCCCTGGATAATTAACTTTTCAAGTTGGGACGAGGAAGAAGCAGCTCCCCTATCAGCAGCTGGTTACCGAGCACTGCACAGTATTGCAGCTTGGTTGCAAAGTATTTCTGTTAATGTTTGGATCATGTTGATCCACCAAAGGATACTGATACTTGAATAAACTTTAAATACTCTGGAACAGGTAGTGTCCCTTCAATTTGTAGTCTTCTTTTAAGTTCTTCTGTGCATAAAGAAATTTTGGTATTGACTCTAAGTCTTTTTTAAAAAGAACTATTAGGGAACACATAAATGATGTAAAGTGCAAATGGTGTACCGAGCAAGTACATCAAATATGTTTTCTGCAGTAGTTTAAAATTTTGTAATTAAACCTAACTTTTTCTGGGCATGCAGGAAATCCCAGAAGTCAGGGAGATCCTGAAGCCAGTAGGATAGTGCCTGGAAAAAGGCAATTCTCCACTCTCTGCTCACTGCTTTCTATTGTCAGTTTTCAAGACGGGTAAATATGTCTCCCAGCCAAAGTACTTTTCAAAGGGAAAAAGTTTTCAGAGGAAAACTTGAAGTACAAGTTTTTCTCATTTAAAAATATCAGCCATGCTTCCTAGAAACTACAGCTGAAGCCAGTTGAGCTCTCTGGCTTGGTTACAGTCCACTTCAGGCATAGGATTTCCCCAGTTGAGTCACTGCATAAAAAGATTTGGAACTTCTGGCAGTGGTGCATGATGGAAATCTGAAGAACAATAGGAATACCAACAACTTCAAAGTGCAGGCAAATAGAAAATGTTCCGAAGCATGTTGTTGTTGAGAGACTAAGAGATAAAAAGCTTTGGTTTGTAGCATTAAAACATGTTTTGTAATACTGAGCCCTGGATGGATGCCTGGAAGAGTTGAACATTGCCTAGGAACTTCCCTGGAATAGAGAACACCCGAGTTTCTCTCTTTGCTCCAGTGATTTAAAATGTTTCATACAAAGCATCCCCCTGCATCTTTAGGAAGAGCCACTTCTATGCCTCTGTTGTGTTAGTCCATTAGGAAGATGCTTCTGCTTACTTGAAGTATAGAAAAGAGTTAAACTATTAACTGAGATGTCTTACCTTAATTTCAGTAGTGCCAGGACCTTATCATAGAATAGCTGTGTGACAGCTTCAGCTGAAGTCTCAAAAAGGCATTAATAAATACATCTTTAAAAAGAGGTCCTAAAAACTGATCTTGAAAAATTAGTCTAACTGTTATGCACACTGCCTGTGACGAGCTGCCAAAACTTGTCTCATCAGTTGTTTTCCTACTCCACTGTAACATTAAGTATGGCAATAGTTCAGAAGCTCCTGTTTTTTCTGACATAAGAATAATAGGAACATGATTCAGACAGCAGTTTATTTTTTTTTTAATCTGAAAGCTGTTATGAGCAACAGATTCCAGGAGTAGTCGTCTCAGATAATAATCTGTACCCAGGAAGGAAGTGTTGTGAATGATGGAAAACTTAAGACACTGAATTCAGAAAACAAACAAAAGAGAATTTCAGTCTTGTATTGATGTGATTTCTTGAAACTCAAAAGCAAGCTAAAATATGATTTATAAATTCCATAAACTACAAGGTAAAAAAATGTAAAGAAGACAGCAGTATGGACATGCCAGGCACGAGAGGAGCTGTTCCAAGGGGCAAGTAGAGCTAAGGAAGCAGAGTCAGAGAGAGCTCCTGCCAGAGTACAAAGACACTCAAGATTCTCCTGTCCCCAGCTCTTTCTGCATTCTGCTCTACATTATCACGGTGATGGTGGAGAGCACGTTACGAGTTGAAGTGCAGCTAAACAAGGCTACAAGGATTAGACAAAATGTGCCAAGTCTAATTTCTTCTCCATACAATGTAGAGAGGTCCACAAAAAAAGTCCCAAATCACTTATTTTTATCATAAATGTGAAGTATTCAAGTGAGGAGGAAAAAATTATGATTGTTGCTGATGTTGCAACTATCTCTACAGCTCTTTAGCTCGGTATTGTTCAGTGATCATGTGAAAATTTGAAAGTGAGAGATGTAAACTGGTTTCTTGAACTCTGTTTAAAGTCTGCAGTTTCTCATACAAGGTAAACACTTTGAACTATCGTAATCTGTAATTAATATTGCAGCAATAGTAACATTGTACTTCAGCCTTCACCTTATATTTAAAAGGAAAATACCTGCTTCTGAGTACACAAATAGGATGGTTTGTGAGAATAAGATTTAATCTCATTCACGAGGTCTGTGTGAAAAAAGTACATAATTTCTAGCATGTTATGTGAAAAATACCAAAAAATATGGTTGCGTTCATTAGCATCATCCTTCTTTGCACTGGAAGGACTCAAAATAAGGCCATGGTATTTCTCTAAACCATTGGTCACCTGTAATTTGTCCCCTCTGACTCAATAGGCAATTGCTCTGCCACAAAAAATTGCTGTGTGCAGGTGAACCCCTACTGCACACGTTGCTTCAGGTTTTGTGGTGCCCCACAGTAATTGAGCAGAAAATACTGTAAAAAGCCCCCAGAGAAGAACTCATATCCTACCTTCTCCCATTTATCTGGCTTTCCTGCAGTGAGGGACATCAGGATTCTGAGAAGGTTGCAGAAGCTGAGTACTTAGTATAACCAGTTTTTTTAATTACCAAACGAACTTGTTTACAAAGGAAAACAGAACTTTGAAAATATTTAATTATATAGTAAAAACAAATTGTACTATAAAGAGCTTTCTATTAAGTGAGTAAAATGTTTACATTTAATATACTGAAAATTGAGAACTTCAAAAAAAAGAACTGAATGAACAACACATTTCAAGCTTTCTTTGTATTTCTTTCGTTCTTCTATTACTTAAGATTGCAGAGGAGCTACACAGAAGTGAGGAAAAACCACTTTAAAATGGTGGGAGTCAATTCAATGCACTGTGTACTTGGAGTGAGGTGAAGCAGTTTTCCAAACTTCAAATATCCTAGATCCTACACGCTGCTGAAGGTAACTCATGTAATGCACGAGAGCAGCACCACCTTATTGCTTTGAACCCTATTAATTACTGCAGTTAGAAAGTCATTGCTTTCCTACGAACCACGGAGGTTTGTTGGAGCTCCTTTCCACCTTCCATACAACTACACATCTCACGTGGCTTTTTTTTGATTTGGGGTTGTGCTTTTTTTGTTTTTTATGTATACAAGTATGTTATTTTTTTGCTTCTTTCCGTGGTGCAGTTTTATGTTGGCTAACAGTAATGGTTAGATTCTTAAGCCTTATCTGCTATACAAACCAGCTGTATAACTTAAGAAATACTCATCTATTTCTTGCTGTGTTGCTTCTTAAAAAATAATAATCATAAAATAGCAAAGCCCTATAACGCAAAGTGTCTTACCCAGCCAGTTACATCCATATGAGCTGTCACTAGGGAGGTTTTTGTTGTGAGCTGTCACAGGGGAGGTTTAGATTGGATATTAGAAGGAACTTCTCCACTGAAGGGGTAATTAAACACTGGAATAGGCTGCCCAGAGAGATGGTAGAACCACCATCCCTGGAGGCATTTAAAAGCTGTGTAAATGTGGTGCTCAGGGACACGATTTAAGGACTGGACTTGGTAATGGTTGGTAGAGTTAGGTTATGGTTGGACTCGATGATCTTAAAGGTCGTTTCCAACCAGAAGGATTCTGTGATTCTGTGAATATCTTGCAACTCAGGCTAAGAATGAAGACTGGGAAGCAAGTGGAAGGAAGTTCTGGTTTCTGGTACAGATTATAGCAGGCTATTTTTAATTAGTACTGGCTGAAAAGGCCTTATGTCATTAATAGCGTGCATCTAAATTAGTCTGTGCTAAAACTGCCTCCAGGTTTGCCCCAAAGCTCTCTTGGGAGGGGGCAATGGGGAGGCAAGATCTGAGCCACCTTTTGAGCAGTCACTTGCATAGCAGGAAACTGCTGGGATACCTGAGGAGAGAGGGTGGGAAGATGCTTCGGCTCAGCATATTTCTGCTGCTCAAAATCACATACACATCACAGCTACATACACAAAAAACCCCCAACTTTCAGAGAAATAACAGTGTGCTCCATTCCTAAAGCAACAGGGGTTTGTCATTTAAAATAGTGCACTTGGGATGCAGTGCAGAGAAGTCCTCACTTTCTGTTCATCCTTTTGTGCAGTGATTCATGTACAACAGAGCTGGACTATTTAAAAACTCAAACCTTCCGGTCTTTTAAAATACATCTAACAATGACATAGTCATTAAAAAAATTTTAGAGTAAATTTGCTTTCAAAGCAAATGGAGTGTGGTAAAAATGTGGAAAATCGATGCGTGGTCTTGTTTTAGGAGAATATTTTATACGAAAGAAGGTAAGAAACCTAAACCTTTCAAGTAAGTGGAGTAAAACTTTAACATTGTTAAGTGCATCTGAACTAGAGTGCCCAAGTGCCGGGATTTTTTCCTAATTTCTGTCCTATCAAATTTAATTTCCATAGCAAAAATAGTTATTTTTCAAACAAGTTTAAACCTGTGAAGTATTTGAAATTTTAACCCTTCTGAAGATGCCAGCATTTACAGTCCTCACAGGTAAGGAAGATTTAAGTGTTAGCAGTTCCCTTTTCCAACAGCGGAAAAATATGCACACAATGTACTTTTAAGGTATAGAACCCTAAACCCTACTCCCACCTCTCTTCTTTATGGGCACCAGTCTTTGGGCTGTAATATATAACCTGAAGTTATAAGGTGAAACTTGTATAGTGACATTCAGAAAGAGAAAGAAGGGACTCCAGAAGGGTAAGTTCCTCCTCTTCACACAGCTTAAAAAGCGCTACGTACCTGCGGCCAGCCCAACACCGCTGGCTCAGTGGTTATAGTTTTGTAAAATGCTATCCAGCTGCAGAGACTGATAGAGATCATCAGTGTGGACACCATCGGTGTCATAGAACTGGTTATCTGCAATGCTATTTGGATGGGTTGGGATGGGGTTGGTGGATAGTCTCGATTGGCTTAAAACTTCTTGGTCTAAATAACCGTAAACTGTCGGATCAGCTAAATTAGGCTGCAGGTTGAAAGGCGTGCTGCTCAGGGCTGCAAAGGACGGGCAAGATGCAGGCAGCTGCTGGAGCTGCTGCCTGGGATTGCTCGTGTTTAACACTGGATTAAACTTCTCAAAGTTGATACTGGTGCAGTTCATGTCATCAGTCTCCATGCTGGTGGTTTGCACCTGGTGCCCGATGCTGTTATTAGGCATGCTCCTCCCATCTGCAGTTGACACCACTCCCACCTCGTTGGCAGTGCCGAAATTCTGGTAGAAGCCTGAATCTTTCTCATCAGGCCAGGTCAGAGGGTTGTCATGGAAAGCTGGGAGAGAGCTGCTGCCCTGGGTAACATTGGACTGCGACATGTCTGCCCCAAAGCTGTTCTGCGGGTGGGTGCCCAGCAGACTGCTGGCAGAGGGAGAGGGGCTGAACATCTGCTGCCAGCTTGAGGAGAGTGAGTCCGGCTTCCCTGGCCTCCCTGGTGCTGCCTGGATCTGGTTGCAGAGAGGGTAGGTCTGACTGGTGTTGGTTAGAAACCCTGGCATCATCAGTGGGGATGAAAACATTTTCGGTTCTGTGGAAAGGAAAGATGAGACTGCATTTTAATGCTGTTTTTGAATATTATTTTTCAATTGCAAACTGTCAAATGCAAAGCAGAAATGGTGCTATTTTATTAAGATTATATGTGCATTTGCACTTGCTAAACTGCTCCCCAGGATGGACCCTGAATTTCTGGACAGCAGCAAGACAGCTGTCCACCCCTACAGCAAATGCTGAACGTGAAAGCTACATTTAAGTATAAACCTGATTGCTTTCATTTGTACAGTCAAAAGTACTGGTACCTTTCAGGAAGAAACCCTGGAGAGAATATTAGAATTTCAAGCAAAGAGGAGGGAAGGCCAAGGAACCAAGCAAAGGTTTGAAGGGCTGAGTATTGGAAAACAGAGGAAAACCAGTAGTTCTCTAAATTAAGGCTGAAAGCAGGCAATGCTTAAAGATGAAGAAGGTGTAGCCCCCTCCTGTGCAAAGGGGGTGTTGCAGCATATCTGAGGCTTTGAGAAGCATCTGGAGGAAAAGGAAGAAGAAAAGCTGCCTTGGGAACTTCAGTGCGCCCTGAAAAATGCCATTAACTGTTTCAAACAGCTGTCGGGTTGGGACTTGCATGCAAAAAACCCCTACCTTTCTTAATCGGCTTCCCTTCAGGAGCAGGGAATGGAGGTACTTTGGGCCTCTCTGTTGCATTTGATCCTGCAACAGAAACAAGCATGAGTCTACATATACTGAATGTTTGCTTTTATAGAAAGTAACTCCATCTAAATGCAAGCCTGCTCAAGCAAGAAAAAGACAAATATTTTCCTTACCACAGTCCTGTATGAGCTTTTGCCAAGCCAATGTTGATCTTTGCCTTTTTGCTTTGTTTCCATATGGATCTACAGAGAAAGGTATGGAAGAGAAAAGTGTTACATTTCTCTTTGATATAATTAGTAAAGAAAGTTTCTAAAACTTCTACTAGTGGCCCCTAATTGTAGCAAAATATATTTAAAGGAAAGTATTTCAGATGTGACAGCACTAACAAAGACAATGTCATTAACGGTGATTCTTGATGTTTTCATTGAAAGAGGGATCAAACTGACCTGTTACTTTTTAAAAACACAAATTATTTTGTAGAAGCCGTGTTGTAGAATTTTTACCACTTAAACTGCTGTTTTGTTATCAACACGAGTCCTGCACTAATAATGGCTTTTCAAAAACTCAGCTAATTGGAGCCATACCCTTTTCATCTGGTAGGTATCGGAAATCCATAGGTTCACTGACTTCCTGGTCTGAAGGTCTTCTCAGCTGCATCTTCACCGTGACGGGCTCAGTGATGTCTCTCTGAAATGGTGGTGTTCTGAACACAATTGCAACTTGGCGGTGAACATCAGCTTGTGAGAAGGAACCTTTAGCCTCCCAGTTGTCCAAGACAAATCTGACTTCGATATCATCTAGTCCATTAGAAACAGAAGATGCTTATTAAGCTGAAGAAGAAAACTGAGAACTTGCAGCAGAAAAAAGGGGGAGGGGGAACAAAGAAAGGACTTGGACTCAAAATTGAGATGGAAAGCAAGTGGTTCCACCTTAAAAGTACTGAGTATCTTTCAGAGGTGCTGAGACCTCTTGAACCTGAGAGCTGTTCTGCCCAGCTCTCAAACCAGATCACTTACACAGGAGTGTGGTGAAAGGCTTTAGTTCCCCAGCTATAAAGTGGTAGTGTCCACCATCTGGGGCAAAGGGAAATTAAAAACAAGTCACGGTTACCTTTCTGGACTTTGTCACACAGCAGAAATATTTCATCTCCTCCTTTTACACTTCCACAGTTCTTGTTCACACGACAAATTCTCAATTCTGCCGTGTTGGGGGCTCCTGGAAAGGAACAGGCAAATTTTATGAGAAAGACTTACTGTAAATGTGTCACTATTGATGACGAGTTGCTGGAAGCTAAGGCATGAGAAAGGAAGACAACAGCTGGAGGAGTGTGACACCCCAAAATCCACACTAAACAAGTCACTCCATACAGGAAATTCAGAAGTAAGGCTTGATGTTCTATCATCCTATAGCTCTTGGCTGCTCATCTCCAAACACAACATACCAGTGCAGCTCTGCCACCGAATCACAGAATCGTTAAGGTCAGAAAGGATCTGTAAGATCACCAAGTCCAATTGTCAACACAAAAAACCCCCACAACCTTGGGCACTAGAGCATGTCCTGAAGTACCAAATCTACACGGCTTTTGAATACCCCCAGGGATGGTGACTCAACCACCTCCCTGGGCAGGCTGTTCCAGTGCCTGACCACTCTTTCAGTATAGAAATTCTTCCTAATACCTAATCTAAACCTCCCCTCATGCAACTCCAGGCCATTTCCTCTGGCCTTGTCATTATTCACCTGGGAGAAGAGGCTGGCACCCATCTCCCTACAACCTCCTTTCAAGTAATTGTAGAGGGCAATGAGGTCTCCCCTCAGCCTCCTCTCCAGACTGAACATCCCTAGTTTCCTCAGCCTGTCCTCTTATGACTTGTTCTCTAGACCCTTCAGCAGCTTGGTAGCTCTCCCCTGGACACACTCCAGCACCTTGATGTCCTTCTTATAGTGAGGGCCCAGAACTGCACACAGCACTCAAGATGCAGCTTCACGAGTGCCAAGTACAGGGGCACAAGCACCTCCCTACTCCTGCTGGCCACGCTATTCCTGATGCAGACCAGGAGGCTACCAGCCTTCTTGGCCACCTGGGCACACTGCTTTTCTCATGTTCATCTGGCTGTCAACCAGCACCCCCAGGTCCTTTTCCTCTGAGCAGCTCTCCAGCCACTCTTCCCCAAGCCTGTAGCATTGCCTGGGGTTGTGACCAAAATGCAGGACCTGGCTCTTGGCCTTGGCACATAAATCCAGCCTGTTCAGGTTCCTCTGCAGAGCCCTCCTAGCCTTGAGCAGATCAACACTCCCACCCAATTTGGTGCCATCTGCAAACTTACTGAGGGTGCACTCAATTCCCTCATGCAGATCATTTATAAAGATACTGAAGACAACTGGCCCCAGAACTGAGCCCTGAGGAGATACCACTGGTGACCAGCCACCAACTGGATTTGGCCCCATTTACCACAAGTCTCTGGGCCCAGCCATCCAGCCAGTTTTTTACCCAGTGAAGAGTAGATTTGTCTATGCCATGATCTGCTAGCCTCTCCAGGAGAATGCTGTGGGAGGCAGTGCCAAAGGCCTTACCAAAGTCCAGGCAGACAACATCCACAGCCTTCCCCTCATCCAACAGGTGGGTCACATGGTCACAGAAAGAGATCAGGTTGGCCAAGCAAGACCTCCCTTTCATAAAACCATGCTGGCTGGCCCTGATCCCCTGGCTGCCCTGCACTTGCCACAGGAGCTCACTTGAACCTTTCCATGATCTTCCCTGGTACCAAGGTCAGGCTGACAGACCTCTAGTTCCCCAGATTCTCTTTCCGGCCCTTCCTGTAGGTGGGTGTCACATTAACCAGTCTCCAGTCATCTGGGACCTCCCGTGTTGACTAGGACTGTTGATAAGTGATGGAGAGAGGCTTGGCAAGCTACCCAGACAGCTCCCTCAGCACTCTGGAGTGGATGTCATCCAGCCCCACAGACTTGTGTGTCCAGGTGCAGAAGCAGTTCATTAAATACTTCCTCCCAGATTGGGGTGGGGGTGGGGGGGCGTGTTGTTCTGCTCTCCATCCTTATCTTCTAGCTCAGGAGGCTGAACACCTTCAAGGAAGCTGGTCTGACTATTAAAGATGGAGGCAAAGAAGGCATTAAGCATCTCAGCCTTTTCCTCATCCTTGGTTGCAGTGCTCCCCCCCACATCCAGTAAAGGATGGAGATTCTCCCTGGCTCTTTTTTTATTGCTCACGTACTTAAAAACTTTTTTTTGGTTGTCCCCCTATAACAGTGGCCAAGTTGAACTCTAGCTGAGCTTTTGCCTTCCTAATTTTCTCCCTGTGTGACAACGAGATCTCCGTACTCCTCTTAAGTTGCCTATCCCTTCTTCCAAAGGTGGTAAACCCTCCTTTTTTTTCCTAAGTCCCAGCAAAAGCTGCTTGTTCAGCCAGACCAGCCATCTTCCCCACCCCTTGATCCTGCCACACATGGAGACAGCCTGCTCCTGGGCCTTTACCTTTTCTTCTTGAAGAGTGTCCAGCTTTCCTGGACCCCTTTGCCCTTCAGGACTGTCTCCCAAGGGACTCTCTCAACCAGTTTCCTGAACAGGCCAAAGTCTGTCCTCTGGAAGTCCATGGTGGAAGTTTTGCTAACCCCCTTCCTTACATCACTAAGAATTGAAAACTTCACTGTTTTGTGGCCACTAAGCCAAAGACAGTCTCCAACCACTGCATCTCCTACCACTCCTTCTCTGTTTGTGAACAGGAGGTCCATCAAGACACCTCCCTGCTAGGCTCACTTACCAGCTGTGTCAGGAAGTTATCTTCCACACACTCAAGGAACCTCCCAGCCTGCCTGCTCTCTGCTGTCTTTGTTTTATTTCCAGCAGATGTCTAGTAGCTTGAAGTCCCCAGCCAGAACAAGGGCTGGCAATAGTGAGACTTCAGCCAGTCACTTATAGAACACTTCATCTGCCTCCTTGTCCTGGCTGGGTGGTCTGTGACAGACTCCCAGCACAGTAACTGCCTTACTCACCTTCCCCTTCATCCCTACCCATAAACGCTCAACTCCATCATCACTATAGTCAAGCTCTATCAATCAAAACACTCCCTAATGTACAGAGCCACCCACTGCCTCTCCTTCCTTTCCTATCCCTTCTGAAGAGCTTCTATCCATCCACTGCAGCATTCCAGTCATGACAGTCATCCCACCATGCTTCCATGATGGCAACTAAGTCATAGCAAACCTGCTGCACAGTGGCTTCCATCTGCTCTTGTTTGCTGCCCATGCTACGTGCACTGATGTAGATGCACTTCAGTTGGGTTGATGACCCCACCCTCTCTTTGCAAGCAGAACTCCGATTTCCTAGCTAGCTGTTCTCGGGCACTTCCCCAGTAACTAACCAACCAGTGACCTATGCATTTTTTTAGCACATGAAGCTCCATGTTCTTCCTCTTTCAACTCCAGTTTAAAGTCACTTACTCCCTGATTCTAGAGTATTCTCAAAATACTTCCCCTGATGATGTTATTGTGCTCGGCCATGCTGCCCTTTGAGCTGTAGAATTAAAAGCAGTTCTTTGAAGGGCTGATTACCAGTTACAATCATGGTCCTCCAGAAAAAGCTGAGATAGCAAAATCAAGAATATTCCCCTCTCAGAGTATCAGACATATTTGGCCATCAAACCTCTCTATTTTTTTCTCCAGGTATTTGTGAACAGGTCTAAGAGTTTAACCTTCATGCGTTTCTCAGGGTAGCAGACTTCATCCTCAAATACTCAAAATTCAACTCCAAGCTGTGGCTGTACATGGGCAGCACTCATGATAGTTGCAATTTATTTAAAACAGCACTTGTACTGCAATATAGTGATGCAGAAGTAACAAAGAACAAAACAACAACAAAACTACAAAAGAGTGGAAGAACTCTCTAGAATTTCAAGTTCAGTTCCTGTGCCTATATGCTGTGTTTACACTTTTAAGTACATCAGATATACTTTAAAGTATGTATCAGAAGGGGACATTTGGAGTATTTTTGTGAAATGGGGAAACCTGGGAGGGGGAGGTAGGAAAAAATGAGGGAGAGCAGTACACAATGGCTATGGGATATTGGGATAAAGGAGGGACATAAGTGGGGCTGTGAGTTCAGAGCACTGCTGTCGTAACGGTCTGGGTCGGGGCAATCCCAGGCATAAATACAGGTTGGGTGGAGAATGGATCAAAAACAGTCCAGAGGAAAAGGACTTGGAGGTGATGTTGGATGAGAAGCTCAACGTGAGCTGGCAATGTGTGCTGGAGACCAGAAACCAACTGTGTCCTGGGTTGCATCAAAAGAAGCATGGACAGCAGGTCAAGGGAGGGGATTCTGCCCCTTTACTCGGTGCTCATGAGACCCCACTTGGAGTAGTGTGTCCAGTTCGGGAGCTCCCAACATAAGAAGGATACGGAGCTCCTGGAGAGTCCAGAGGGCCACAAAGATTATCAGAAGGCTGGAGCAGCTCTGCTCTGGAGACAGGCTGAGAGAGTTGGGGGTGTTCGGCCTGGAGAAGAGAAGGCTCCAAAGAGACCTCATAGTGGCCTTCCAGTACCTGAAAGGGCTACAGAAAAGCTGGGGAGGGACTTTTTACAATGGCTTGTAGTGACAGGACAAAGAGTAATGGATTAAAACTGGAATAGGGGAGATTTAGGTTAGATATTAGAAGGAAATTATTTAGTGTAAAGGTGGTGAGACACTGGAACAGGTTGCCCAGGGAAGTTGTGGAAGCCTCATCCCTGGAAGTGTTCAAAGTCACATTGGATGGGGCTTGGAGCAACCTGATCTAGTGGGAGGCATCCCTGTCCATGCAGGGGAGTTGGAACTAGATGATCTTTAATTCCCTTCCAAACCAAGCCATTCTATGACTCTATAATACATGAGCATATACCGATTTCAAAACCCTGTCTTCACTCAGTATATGAAGTAACTGATGCTAATTTCTCTGCTACTGTCTATGACCATGTTCATTGTTTACTGCACTCTCTTCCACCTCTCTAATCCCAAAAGAACAAAACTACACTGTGCCATGATGTTTTCTCATCTTCTTACATTAACTCCATATGTATTTAAAACCCCTGGGAGGACCTGGCTGGTGATGCTTTGTTACCCGAAAATGGAACCTTCTACCACCACAGCAACACAAGGCTCCACCACCAAGGGCTCCCTGATTCAGGCACTGAGAGGAAATACAAAACCAAAACTCATGGTATCACCCTCAAAAAGATAAATTAATAAATCATAGAATCACAGAATCTTAGGGGTTGGAAGGGACCTCGGAAGATGGTCTAGTCCAACCCCCCAGTGTATATACATATACATATATATATATATATTGTGTGTACATATATACACATACATGCTTTAGACTCTCTTTAGACTCTCTCTCTCTATATGTGTATACTTTAGACTCTCTGTTTGAGTCAATTCCTGCCCAGTCTTTCATGGTACTGCACAGGTATGCTGTAGCACAACACAGACTATGCTTAAAACAGAGCTCCTGGTAACCTGGGGCCAGACCCAATTACATAGTTACTATCTGCAGCTATTACTATTATTATTATTAATAGGAGAAGCGGGTGCCTCATTTACTACATGACACATGCCACTTCACTTGCTAAATGAATCAGAAACTTTGAAGAGAGAGGAAACAAAACAAACCCAGAAACAGCACAGGATCATATGATTGACAGTGTCATTGTGCGTTTTTCACAGGAAGGGTAAATTAAGAATTGTAATGAGAAGCCTAATTTTACCTTTGTTTCACTTCTCTGTGCTTGAATGGCACTCCATGGCCTTTTAACAGGTTTTTGGGAGGGTCTCCTAGCCCAGAGCTTGTTGGCTTGCCTTTTATTTTAAGGCAAATTTAGAAGGGAGGATGAAGGTAAGAAACACAAATGCCAGCAGACCCACACTCTCCTGTCAGCCCCTCGCCACAACTCCTGCCCAATTCCTGTTGATTCTCACTCTCCAGAAGCACATCCCTGGTAACAAATCCCTAGGAAAACGAGCTTCTACCCCAAATCATATCCCTTTCAACAAGGGCAAAACAACGTTTCCCCTAACCTCATTTCTCAGAAATGGTGAGCTGCTCTGACTCTTCCCAAGAGTTTTCAGCATGGTATGATTCACAACGTGGGAAATTTCTGTACAAAACAGTTAATGTTATAAGCAACTGAAAACAGAAACTGCCTGGAATACTGAATTTTATCAACTTGAGGTCTCTGCTAATGTGATTACCCACATATTATGTTCATATTATTGTTGTGTATTTCTGTTCTCCAAAGCAGGTAGAGACTACAAAGTATTAGAAAGTAAAGAAGAAACTAGATTTAAAATGTGCAAGCTGATCTTCAGAAAAGCTCTGAATAATTTTATTGCTCCTGATCTGGACAGTTCTGCGAAAGCTTGAAATCAAAACAACCTAGGATCTCCAATTGTACTTTACAATTTTATCTTTTATCTGAAGTCATCACCTGACCTTACCCAGTTCTGTCTGATAGAGCAGGTTTAAAAAGGCTAAGATTTAAAAAAGAAATTCAGATCTGAAACCACTGTTCCAGACAAGAGCAGCATAATTTTTTACAATTTGTGGTTACAGTTATGCACCGGTTTATTTACACCGCTGCTACGTTACACGGAGGATTTGAGATACCTACAGTATATCAGGAGCTGCCCACATGCACCCACACTGAAAAGCCAAGCTTACCCACACACAGCTATCTGTCATTTCAGCAGCTTAGCAAAGACTGACGTCAATCAAAGGAGATGAGTAATCATGATTTGGCACATTTCTAAATGGCATCTGAGACATAGCTGCAAATCTTGTACATCAGTTTTATCTCAACCCTCATTACTCTAGTACTATAAGGGCTCTCAGTAAGCCCATGCACACAGCTCCAAATTCTAGATAATTCTGGAAGAGGCTCTAAAAATATCAAAACCACCCAAGTTAATATTCAACATTTTCATAGCAGTTATGGCCACAATAACACAATTCTAACATCAGCTTTATAAAATGCACACCTCATTCAGTAGTTTCTCCTAAAGTAATGACCATACTTCTGCACCCTTCCAGAGCATGATAAAACATGCCCCTGTTACCTCCCTATATACTGAAAATAGCAACCAACTGAGATACAAAGCTCATATATAAAAGCATTAAGACAGCTTGTCACTGGTATAAACCTCTCTCTCAAGTTCTGCTCCAGAGCTCTCACAAGGCAAAGGCAAGAGTCCTCAGGGGTTCAAAAAGGCTTTAGAGGACACTCTTGGGAAACAGAGCAGTCTTATGGCAGCCATCCACCTCACTGCTATTTATTTTAATAGCTTGGTACGTCAGGAGCAGCATTTCCTTGCAGTCACTGCTATGATACATGAGTGAGGGCTGAGAAACCACCTATGCATGAGTCCACAAATGTGATGGACAATTCTTACTCTTATGGGACAACAGTTCACTCCAGGATTATATTTTGGGTTTAAGCTCACTGACCTGCCATGGGTTAGACATGCATCTTGCAGTCCCAAGCCATAGAAGTGACACAGAAGACCAGCACAGACCTCAGAAAACTGGTCTGGCATTTATCACCATAAGCAAAAGAAAAAAAGCAAAGGAGAAAAAAAATACATATATGTTTGAATGAGTTGGTACTTACTGTTATCATAGATGGGGTTGGAAATTAAAGGAGGAAGAGCTAACGTGTAGTTGCCATGTTCATCAGGAAGGAAAGCTTGGAAGCAGAGACGGACAACATTGAGATCGTACTCATCTATATTGTGCAGCTGCTCTTCAGGCACTGAACAGCAGAAGGAAAGACAAGACAGGATTAGTCAACAAAACCAACAATAATTCTTTAACAAACCAGGGAAGAATCTCCACTTGTAAAAGAGGTGGTGTTGCCAAGGCAGATAAAATGTTCCCATAGTCCCTGCTACCTTTACAGAGGCTGCATGTATTAATTCCTTGTACATAGTAAAGGCTACAGAAGCCTTTAATGCTTTTCCTTCATCAAACACGGCTAAACCATCCTAGTTCTCCAACTGTTTCTTGCCTCTGGTTTCCTCACCTTGCCTTCTAGACCATTTTTAATGTAGCTATAGTTTCAAAGCCATTCCCTGGGCATGTTTCTCATGATAAAATTCACTAAATGAATCTGTTGCCAAAGAGAAATCTTTCAATACAAGTTAAGCCCTAGGACATAGATGAAGATTTTCAGCAACACTGACAGACTTCTGCTATGTGGTATCTCTATTTTTCTCTAGAAACTGAGATGGAAAAATTATGAGAAGGCAGATCTTGGGGCAAGAATTAAGCAAAAACAAGACAAACCATCTCTTCCCTCCCATCAACACCTGTATTACTTGGATACCTTTGAAAATAGCGAGTAGTGGTGCCATTAGGATACAATTTTGCAATACAACAGGCAAACCCTTGCTGGACTTACATACTCCTTCCAGTGTAAAGCATAACCCAAGCTCAGCATTTCATTTTTGATCCCTCTTTGCCTCATTTTAATTTCAAGACCTCAGACCTGGGATATAATTTCTGAGCATTTAATGTACTCCTAGCTCAACAGGTGATTCTGGGAAAAGCTCAACAGGTGATTCTGTCTGAATTCCATGCTTTCCTTTAAGGTCCAACATTAACTATTATGTTGACATTCAGTGCTAGCAAAATGAGAAACTCATTTAATTTAATTTAAGTAGAAGTAGTGATAATGAACACAATTTTAACATGTCTCTCTTTTCCAAGCTGTTCAAAGTAGCAGTTCAGCATCACTAGATACTCCTTGCCACTGCCTAAAATGAACATGGGCCAAGTCAAGAGATCACAACCTCTCAAGTTCACTCTTTCCCCTGCCCTTTCAAAGGCCTCTTGCAAGCATAAAAGATTAAACGTGCCTGTGATAAGATGTTTGGGGATCACCCTGTACTGATTAGATTGCAATTCTTTGACCTTTAACATTTATTGCAGGGTTGGTCTCCACCCTGCTATGAGTGGGATCCCACAATGCCCACTTGAACAATTTATTCCTTTCACCTTTTCATAGTGTGAAATAATAAATACACTGAGCTCAGAATACTTTCCACTGGCATTTTCATGTCTTTTTTTGGTGTTCTGAATATCTGTTTCTCCTGGTCTCCGCTGTAAAAAGAAATCAACCACCCTTCCCTTTTAGAAGTCCAGCAGCAGCAATATTTCAAGACAAATACATCAGTGAGTACAAAACTAAGCAGCAACCACACATGCAACATCTGAAACATTGGTGCCCAGGGGATTTCTGCCAGTGTGCACTTTGCAAGATGGTGGCTGACTGTATTACCAGACATATACAGAAGTTTTGTAATTTGTGGCACTTCATTAGCTAACTTAACCTGCTAACTTAAATGAGGATCTGTAGACAACAGGTTTGGAACACAGAGCTGTTAATCATAACTCAGCTTTGACAGACTGTGCAGCCTAACTGCTTCTTGATGCAGTCTGACTCAGAAAATAAGAAACATGCATTTTCTCGATAGCACCTTGCAGAAGGGATAATGCAATGCTCCTGTGCTCCCAGTAGCTCAGCTGATTCTTCTAATCCATGCTCTGACATCACAGCCAGCAGGCAATTAGCTGCCGAGGATGTTCTGACATCAAGGCTTATGCCTGTGTGTTGTATTAGTCATTTGTGACTGTGGACTCAGCCAGAGACCCTGAGGAGTAGTGAAATTTTAAACCCCTTAAAAATTAAATTTAGCACAAAGATTGAATACTTTTGTTTAAGTCAACTTGTTTTAGGCAGAAGCCAAGCACAAAATCTGGATCTGGCTTTTGATTCTGAATCAAAAGTGAGGACTTCGTGGCTGGTGCAATCAAGTCTCTCTCTCCCTGGTTAAAGCAGCACCTGTTCTGGGCTGCATTTTCCATGGGCGCAGCAGCCTCTTCCTCAGAAACAAGTAACAGCCAACTTAAAGCCCAAGAGAACTCTATAAATGCAAAAATACACTAGATACGGAGAAAATTAGTAATGCTGATGTTTAAATTACATCATTTCCTATACAATGAACTTCTGCAAATTCCCAGTAAATCTGTTTAACCAGCTGACAGAAGAAAGGTAGGGTGTGCCAACAGTGGCAAGAAGCAGAATTGTTGTATATGGCTCATCGTACTACAGGCAAAAAACCACTGCTCTTAACTTGCATGTTCTTCTAAATTATTTAATACCATTAAAAAAATTTCTAGTTTGAAAGAGGAAGTGCTCAGTCAAGATTGATTCCTGTTGGGCTATTTTTAATCAGATGAGAAGAACATAACAGAGCAAAAAAGGAGAATGAGGCAGCTGCAGCTCCATCCTGCAATGGCAAAAATATAGAGAGGCTAGATTTCATGCTCATCTAAAGAAGCACACAATTTCAAAACACAATTCATTCCCACCTAAAATACAATCACCCAAACAAAATAAAATGTTGTTATTTTTAAGGAACATCTAATTTTGCTCCCTCTGAAGTCAACCGGAGAATAGCCACTAACTTGAATGGATGCTGGCTTACATCTTACGAATATTAAAAGCAAACGAAAATGGGGCAGACAAACACACCGACTCATGCCTGGAGCATGGCCCTGTGGAGGATGGTCGTGTCATTCAGTGTTACTTCACTGACTTCTGTACCCAGGGACAACAGACAGGGTTAAACCTGACAAACCTGAAGTTATTACAGTTAAGAAATGATGTTAAAGATTTGGGGAAGAGAAAGGACTGAAGACGAGCAGCCCGCTCCCTCGACCTGTGCAAGCTCCACACAAGCAGCTCTACTGAAGCAGAGACATTACACATATGGAGTAAAAAATACCCATCACATGATGCAGCATGTTGGGAGCAGATAGAGTAGAAAAAGGCTTGAACATGACACATGAATAAAAGAAAGCAATACTCTGCTCTTGGCAAGAGTTCAACTTCCTCTTCTGACTGCTCCTTGCCATGTGGCACCACACCTTACTGTCTTCATATGAAGCCAACCAAAAGAACTGGAATCCAACCAACAATCTTGGTATGTTCCTGTGATGGCCCGATCTAATTTAAAAAAATAGCCGTAACCTGCTAGAAATTGGTTTTCCATCTATGCAAACAGGAGCATATGAAAGAATGTTTGCAAGCATAGAGCTTTTACAAGGGGCAGGAGAGCTTTCAAAAGTAACACTTAGCAACTCAAACACATAAAAATCAACGTGAGATTTTAAAAGAAGTAAAATTCTAAGTTAATTACGGGACAAGCTGCCAAAAAATCCAAGAAAACACCACCAGCATAGTGGAAAATGAAAAGTAACCCCACTTACCAAGATTCTAGCAATAGAATTTAACAAACAATATCTAGAGTTAGAATCAAACCTGGGAGTATTAGCTAATTCAACATGAAAGGGGCTACAATGACTAGTAAATATTTTCTTTAAAAATCTGATTTACAACTCTTCCAAAAGAAATGTTGATTTCTCAACTTAAAAAATAGGTACTGTTGAAATAACTGTTTAAGCTGTGATCCACTATCACAGGAAGACACTAATATTAATGGGAAAAGACTGACAAGAATCCCAGTGTGGGCACAAAAACACCCCACACAAGCTAAACCACAAACTCCTTCCAACTGAAGTCAGCTCATCTGAGCAGTTCATGCAGCACAGGCACCAGGTTTGGGTTGTTCCTGTCTGAAATTTATGTCACCAAAGCCTTGCTGGGTTTCCACTGAATCAGAGAAATCCTTGAATTTGCTTCTGTTACACAAACTTGGAGATCTTCTGGGCTCAACCCAGATGCTGATTAAGATTAGGCCTCCTGTTTGTTCCTGTTTATTAATTAATTTATTTATTTTTTACTATATTAACAGTCTTCAACATCCAGAAAGGCCAATGAAATTCCACTTAGCTGATTAAATCACTGGGGGATTAAGGGCTCTGGTATTTACTCATATGGTGACACTACAGAGAAAGTGAAAGTTTATTCTGAACACTGAAGAGAAATGATAAAGAGTTTGGTTTTTTGACTGACAACATGACACCTGATTAAATAGCAGATTCCTCACGTACAGCCCTCCACCCAACTTCTAGACAAATGACGTCAGAAACTTCTAGAGTGGGTGGAGTTGAAGGTACTTCAGCATCTAAACTTAACCTGCATGGAAACTTCCAGGGCTAATGATGTGGTGTGACACTGAGTGTATCAGTCTACCCTGCAAAGGGACATCTTGTGACCTTCCCTCCTCAAGGAGGGGCCACGCCAGATCTCCAACAAAGAGAATGACCTCTCTCAAAAAAAAAACCACTTCACTAAGGAGGCAGCTGGTGAACACACATCATTAATAACCACCATGAGGTGTATTCTGCCTTTTCTCTTACGCAGGTGATGGGTTTTAATTTAGGCATATGCTGGGAGCTCAGTTTCATTTAAGTAATGACACAGTGGTGGTTTGCCTCAAAGCCTTTTGCTCCTGGAGCACAAAGACACCCCCAATAGTCCTGATACTGACTGATCAGTTTGACTTGGTGTGTGCCACATGTTTTGCTGTAAAAGGCTGGTTCTGCCCAACCTTCATTTCCAGCACAACTCTGATGCTGGGACTAGCTCTCATGTGGTGAATCAGATCAACTGGTCTGTCTGAAAAATAACCTGCAAGAAGAAAAGAGGAAAAGGCTTGTCTTAGGTCAGTCAGTTCCCTCAACCACTAGTCCTGGCCCAATGGAAATGGTGGAAGCAGACAGAGGCAGTGAAAGGAATGACTGTCTCTTCCAGTGCTGGTGCTGGTTTATGTGGGCTCAACCAGCCAAGGAAATTGGGTGCAAGTTACAGGTCCCTCCAAGTGCCACATTTCAGATTCAACTTACTCCCCCCAGCCTACGTCCACACTGCAGCCACAGCTGTGGCTGTATAGTTATATGGAAGGGCTACAGCAGGCAAGTAACACAGCACACGCTGAACTGCCCACGTTTGACTGGTGTCCCCCGTAGCTGAACTCTACACAGCTAAAAAGGACCTCAACAGCTTGTTCAGAGCTACATTTGCTCTTTCTAAGTGAATTGCAATCACACGAGTACAAAGGAAAGAGCAGATAGCCCTGGTGTACTATTTGTCCCTAGCTGTCAAAAGCAAAATATTGTGCTCTCTTTCTACCTGGGCTTCAGCAACTGGATGCACAGTACTGGATGATGGGCCAGGTTTTTTGTCTACACATCCAGAGGCATAAATAGCATGTACAAGCACTTACTGAGAGGTAAAGGCTGGGAACAAAGGGAAGTAAGGGCTGTGGCAGCACTACTGTTCTCCTAATACACCCCTGCCTGGTTCTACCTCTATGATCCAGGAAGAGGTAAGTTTCAATCAGTTCTGCAGAAAATAAAAAATAAACCTCTGTATATACCTATCAACAGAACAACAGCATCAGCAACACCCAGCTTTCAAGAAGGAAAAGTCAGGGGGCTGAGTAGGGCAAACAACTGTAAAATTCAGATGCTAACCTACAGTCACAATAAGTGCCCAAACTAGTACGGTTACATTTCCCTGTTTCACAGAAGAAAGAAAGGCAGGGCAGGTGAATGGCATGGCCTGATACAAAAGCCACTGCATGAACTGGGAATGCAAATTAAAACTTTCTAAACTCAGTCCTTGCTCTGTCTAGACAATGTTTCTCTGAATCTAGGTTTTCTTCCTGTTTTAAGTCCGATCCAAAAAAAAAAGGCAAAAATTGTAAGAGGTTTAAGCAAATATATCCAGCAGGCCCTGTATGTTTCTAAGACATTTTATAGAAATTTCTGTTCATAGTACAAAAAAAATAACTCAGCATTTTTTATGTCTCTTGCTTGGTAATTTCCTTTTTAACTTTTAAACATCTTGGAAAGGGGCAGTCCTCTAGGTTAATGTAAAAAATTTCAGCATAAACAGCAAGAAGCATTTGCATGAGGAATGAAAGAACAAAGGGCTTTCTAAAGATAAAAGCTAAAAGTCATGTTATGATCAGACCTTTTCCCTTTCCTCAAGGGGATTTGCTCTTTAAAAGCAGGTAACTCTCACTCTACTGAGATTCTCAGCTTGAGAATGCAGTCGAGGGGTGGGGGAGGGGGCTACATATTTGCTTCAAGGATAGCAAGTTTAAGGTTTGACACCCGAGGCGTTCATTACAGAGGACACTGACGCTCTGCACCTTCACACCATTTCCAGCTCCCGGATTCTTGCAAAGCGTCTTCCTCTGGTTCATCACACTCGGCTTGTTTGCTCGGGCACCCCCGGCAGCAGCCTGATAAGCTCCCCTGCGGAGCGGCAGCTCCCTGGCAGCGCGGGGGCCGCCGCTGTGCGGGCGGAAAGGGGAAACGGCGGAGGAAAGACTGCGGGGGCCGCGGCGGGGTGCGGGGAGAGCCTGAACAGGAGCCTAAACGCTTATTAGCGAGAGCAGTTAAACAAAGGGACAGGAGCTTTAAGCATGTGTCGAGCTCCAGGGAAAGCTTATTTGTAATATCCCTTTTCATCGATTCGTTGAAATTTGGCAGTTCTCTGGGTTCCTAAGTCTAGGGGTTTTCATGCTGTCATCCATTTGGGCTGGGAAAAGGTCAGTGCTCAGCAATATTTTGCTAAGTACAGTTTCCCCCTAAATTTTAAGAACACATTTAGGGCTTTTCCTCATTGATAATTAACTCGAGTTGTTATTAACTCAATTGTTGTCTCCATGTCAAGTCACACCCACCCACAAAAGCTCTTAACTGAAGACTGGCTCTTCTTTTAATTTGAGTTGGCTGTACATCAGACAGTTCATGGGAAGACAAGGGTATGGCACAACTCAACAGCCACTAAAAGAAAACAAACACCCTAGAAAGCAGACATGGACCAGCTCCACTGGAGGAGTCACTCTGCTCCTCGGATGCTGTGCTATTTATATCACCATCATGCCAAGGAGTCCAGGTTACACATTAGGCTGCCACCGAGTGCCATTTCCCTGGTGAGCTCAGGGATAAGAGAGATTTCTAGAATCGTTTAGCTTATTAAAGGACAAAAAAAATACATGGGAGCTACCCTTGTGAGCATAGTGGATGATAAACACATCCAGTGATGGTGTGGAAACAGCAATTCTCACTCAAACAGAGCAGCCAAGCGGAGCAACCCGAGTGCAGGTCACCAGACGTGTGCCCCAGTGAACGCACACCCCTTGTACAGCCCACACTGAGCCCAGCAAAGGATAAATGCTGCCAGCCAACAGCGGGGAGCTCGTGGAGTGAAGCAGCCTTCCAGGTACGCTTGCAGACAGCTCCAGGGCATAACCTGCAAACCCTGAGTTTTTATCATCCCAGAATTTGGAGGTAGGCATCACTTGCTTTAACAGTACAGGCAAGACTGCTGGAGAAAATTATCTTTAAAAACCATAAATCTTGACCAAGCCACTTTCTCCTGTTGCTGATTATCACCCTTATTCAATGTGCATCCACACTATGTGCTTGAAGGCATGCAGGAGGGATAACACCACTAAAGAACATGTTCACCCTCCCTTTGCCATCCCCGTTCCTTGTGGCACCTGGGCTACTCTGGAAGATGATGGCCCCTTTACACAAAGAAGTCTGGATGGCAACATTGTGGACCCATGCCTTGCTGTTACTTTATCCCTTACTGACAAGACAGGTAATACATAAACTGCAGGCATTTTGCCTCTGTTAACAGGGTCAATACCAAACCTCTGCCCCTAAAGGAGAGACTCAGGACAGGCACTGTTTGACTGTTCCAGAAGAAAGTAGGAAAGAAAAAATAAAAAACAACAAGCAACTCACAAACACCCTGAAGGCAAGTTTTCAGCTGCATGAAATTTCTTTTATGATGTTTATACATGAAATGAGCAACACTAAATTGCAGCCTTCTTAGAGGATGCACCTAACTCCAAAACATCCAATAAAAGCAGAAAAGGCAGGTGCCTTTCTGAAGGCACATCAATAAAGCACAATGCAGGATGGATGAAATATAGCCTGAAAAGTCTTGGAGAATGTAGTGATAACTCTTCTGACCTTAAAAAGCAAACGAACAAACTGAATTCATGTATAAACCTTTAAATCTTATCAAGCAGTGAACATTATAGTGACTGCTGCTAATGAAACCCTGTTTTGATCAACTAAGTACACATATAAAAATATTTGTCACTCATCCTGTTTTATTAGGCCTTGGTTCTGTGCCTTTCTGGGCTCTGCTTAGCGTGGGACTGCCCTGGAGCAGCTGGAGGCCACTCTCGGGCAGCTCTGCTTTGTGCTGACACATTAACAAGTGCCGAAAGGCTGGGGATTGCCAGAGGCCCCTTCTCAGGGTGCTGCCCTGTACGTCACCCAAGGAAGGCTCTGCTCTGCTGCTGGAATGGTGGAAGCCAGGACCTGACCTGATGCTACCAAGCACCACCTGTTGTAATCTCCCAAAAATAATCAGTGAATTTGGAGTTGTGCCAGCCACTGTAAAAATCTACTGTTGAAGGATTTTAGTTAAACATGTCTTCACTATTACACACATCAGTGTTAGGAACAGAGCTAACAATGTGGATCCTAATGTTTCTTTGGTGAAATACATGTACAATAAGGGATTTTATCGTGTTCTTTTACTGCACAACATCCCAGAGAAAAATGTCATTTTTTATTTATTGAGTAAAAGCAAGCCAAGAAGGCTGAACAGAGGAGTTCCCCTTTTTTTGTTTGACATCAAGGTAGAGAGCTGGCTGAGTCAAGGTAAAATGATTAAAACAGTTAAACTTTTTAAATTATGCTGAAGGACTAAACTCATGTCAAACCAGATGCTATTGTGCACACACATGATCAGAACCAGGTTGACTGTTTAGATAGACCATTAAGACCATCAGCCTGACTCCCAACTTCTGTTCTAAAATTAGGAAAAATATCTAAAACATTCCTAATGCTGTAATAAGTTCAACATGCTTCTTTTTGTCACAATTCAGGAAAAAAGCAAAGTAGGTATTTTGACACTAGCCAGAAATCAAGAATCTTGCCTCCATTTAGCAAGACTTCTGTGGGTATTAAAAAGAAAAAAAAAGTATTTGAAAAATCTCCAAACTCTTGCCACACTTAAAAACATAACTGCATCCATAGTAACATTTAGCCAATAGATCAGGAAGGTTTATGCTTTTCCTCTAATCCCCCTGCCTTGTGCCTGCATGCTGAGTGTGCTGGTCCCACTCCAGTTGACCCTACAATTTGCTGTGTGTTCCCCACTCCCTCTGTGCATTGAACCTAGCAATTATATGGCCACAGGATTATTTGGTTTAGCAAGTTGATCTGAGGGGAAAACACTTTTTTTTTTTTTTTGGCAGGTTGGTTTTCCATTGGAGCAACTTGCTGAGCCCATTCACTGTGCAGCCACACAGCTTTGGTAACTGGTGTGAGGAAAAGTAGTAGGAGTGTGTGACCAGGGATGGAGGGAAGAGCACGATGACTCTTCTAAAGAGCAGCCCACAGTTAGGTCAGATCATCTGTGATAAAAACTACGGCCTGTGGGTAGGCCCTTGCAAGTGTGGTTCTGTAGCAGCACAACTTGCCTTGGACTTGACTGAGGTCAATATTGCTGTGGACTGTGGGGAATCCGATTCCTGAGATACTTGCAGAAGCTGTTGCTGCTACCCCACTGCTTCTCTCCAAGCAGCAAATCACATTGCTGCTGGAGATTTTAAAAAAAAGTAATAATAAAGGGAGAAATAATCCAAATAGATTAATTGCATGATGACAGTGAGGAAAGGCTAGGAGGGACACAGGAGAGGATGACTGTTTCTCAAAAAAAGTTTTTTGTTTTTTTTTTAAATAATGCTCTACCACAAAAGCAAAGACAGGACAAACAATCCCCCATCACCCAAAGTGAACTAGCCAAGTTCTACTCACCATTGAAAGGGTTAATCTTCTTTGAGATTCGTAAAGAAATTGATTCCTTCAGATCTTTCTTCTTCACACACTGAATGCCCAGATTCTGAAAACTGAAGCACATGAGGCAGGATTTCAGCAACTAATAAGGTCTTCAGTGTAAAATATTAAATAAATCCTTATTGACTACTGTGGTAACATGCAGTGTAAGAAATGGAAAAAAAAAAAAAGCTTATTTTGAGAAGGGTGTAAAATCTCTGAAAAGCAAGAATGCTGTTTTTTCTAATATAAGTGCAGAAACAGAAGTGAAAAATACAGAAACAATATTCTAAATAATTTATATTCTTCATTAATAACACATATTTCCATATTAAAAATTGTTACTCCATAGTAAACCTACAGCAATTAGAAGTTATACAGCCCATTTAATGTAATTTAAAGAGATGACTATTTTTGTTATCAATAAGCTTGCTGATTTGCTTTGGTTAAGGATCTGCTCTTCTGCTTTTATCGGGAATGTAAATTTAAAATACTATTTTAAATATTTTTTTAAACAAGACTTAACAGGTTTTTAAATCTCACGTAGTTATGGAAAAGTTCTGAAGAGCTGCAGCTCTTCCTTATTTGCATAAGAGCACAGGTCACCCCAATGCAGGAGGTGGGGGGAGTCCCAGGCGAGAAAGCCTTTGGCCAGTGAGATCAAAATTGGGGATGGGGGGAGAAAGGGGAGTTTAGCTTATTTACATTTTTGCTTTGTTAGTAAGCTGGAATGGTTGGAGGAGGAGGGGAAAAAAAAAAAAAAAAAACAGAAAAGGTAATTCGTGTTTCATGATGTTACAATAAGCTCAAAAGACAGGCCATGCCAGCAGGCATCTTTCTCCAGAAGTACCGCAATTTCCCTTCCTTTGAAACTTCACATAAGTTATTTGCTTTAGCTATGCCTATAAAACACCTTCATGCACATAAAGATACTCCTTGTTCCTGCTAACACCCTCAAGAATAGTCCTACATCTCCCTGCTCTCAACAAGACTATCCCAGCATGCTGCTAGGTTTAATTTCCCCCAACTCCCTTGCCTGCACCCAATAATCTCTGTTCAGAGGTTCCCAAATCCTCTGCAGTCAGGTTCCACTTCCAGAACCTATTCACTGAAGGAATGCAAAAGCTACCTTTTGAACCTGAACTTGATACAGTGACCTGGAAGAAAACAAAACACAGTAGCATCTCATAACTTACTAAAGCACTTTGGCTTCATATTGTGGCTACTGACATTCAAAATGGGTACTACACATTTAGGAACAACCCTATTTCTGCCTTCTCCTGTAGGTAGTACCATTTTTAGGGTGTGACCACCGCACATAATTAATTTTTTTTTCCCCAAAAAACACATACAGTAGTTGATAGATTCATTTTGAAGCACATGTCAAGTCCACAACCAGGCCTGATTCCATATAAAATATTCCCAAATAATCATTCAGAAGTTTCAGGCTCTCCAGCTGTCCATCGTAAGTTACAGATATCTAGCAAGCCCATCTGCAGAACAAGCCTTGAACAAAAGCTCTACACAGCTCCACCAGGACTGACAAGCCATTACCATTCAGAAGGAAGCCTCTTGTGGAGGGGAACTGGGCTTTCAAGCACCCCATAATGCTCAGATTATAAACATTTAGTTAAAGATGTGTTGTCACAGTGAAAGTCTCTCTCTAACTATAGCTAAATAGAAGACCAGATCAGAGGAGAAACTTGCTGAGAACTTGAGGAAGGCTGTGGGGTTTCACATCAATGCTAGCTGACAGGAAGCAAGCAAGATACCGAGAAGAGAGAGGGAGAAGTAGGAAGAGAGAAGAAAAAATTAAAGACCTTTTAAAAAAAGCCTATGACATCATCCATCTAGAGAGACACCAACTAGGAAGTAAAAATCTGAGTATACAGGCAGTTACACACACCCCAACATTCATACTTTTGCTTTGATGTTTTGGCCAGGGAGGGCTCTGATCAAGTTTAGGCGGCAGTACAAAGATCATTATACCACAAGCAGAACAGAACACTCTCTACAACCAGAAATACATGGGGAACTTTAAACAAGCAGAAAGCAGAGTTAATTCCTCAGACCAGCCCAAAATCTGACATTGGTAATTTCTGCGCTAAATAAATAAATAAATAAATAAATATTGGATTTTTTTTGTCTTTGGGATGCTCAGCAAGAGCAAACAGCCAGAACCACTACCAAGAAATGACATCTACTCACTAGTATTGTATGAGGTTTTTCTCCAACCTGGACTCCAAGAGAAGAATGTGAGGACTGAATCACTAGCCACAAAAAGGAAAATTACTTTAAACATCCAGATCCAATTATGGATCATACTGTTCTTTCATCTCAAAGCAACCAATGATTTGTTATAAAAAAAAATAAAAAAATAAAAAAATGAGTGTACAGATGCTGGAAACATTTCAAAGAGAATGTTTCTAGCCTCCTCCCATCAGGATCTCCCATGTCAAGCTCAATTGAAGCTTACAGTTTCTCATTATCAGTAAAGTGAAAGTAGCCCACTATTTTGTAACAAACTGAGAAGCTCATAACCTAAAGATACTGAGAAGAAGTGATGGACATAGTAAACAGTCACAAGTGCCTTAAATGCAAGGAAGACCCAGCATTATATAAAAAAATGGGATTTGATGCACAGGTAAAATGCAGATTAAATAAAAATTTGCAACTAAGTTTTGCAAAGCATCCCAATGCTTTTTGGCGTTGCATCCTGTAAAGGCCTCTCTTCAGGTTTACCTCATGCTTACACACTTAACCTTGTGCAACAAAATGCCAAGAAGAAAAACCATCATCAGTGTCTTCCTGTACCCAGTGAATGTAATAAATAACCAGAAGAGGTGTTAAGCAATCCAGCTGTTTTGCTTCGGATTAGAAGGAACAGAGCTGAGAGCTGGAAGTGGGATGGGCTAGAACAACAGACATCCTTTGACCTCGGGTGAGGAAGCTTTTATTTGAGAAGACAAAAGGAGAAGCTGGTGAATGGATGGTCAGAGGAAGGTGCAAGGTCCCTTAACAGTTTAAGATCTTTGCATCTGCCTTTTAGACGAGGTGACGGGAACTGTTTGCAGGGAAGGCAATGAGGATGAGGTTACAACAATGAAGTGCAGCCCTGCCTTTCTAGAGAGGTATGACAGTGGGAAAAAAATTACAAGAATTACATTTATCAATACTTTTCTACCATTTGCCAATACAAACAGCATTGCAAACAGAGCTAAAAACAATGCACTTATAAAATGGTTAGCATCTGTTGCAGGAAAAGACAGTACAGTCAGCATGCTACATGCCACCAGAGCACACTGCAGCACACTCAGCCAGGGCTGTATGTTGAAGAAGCTTCTCCACTATTACAACTGTTTATTTCACCATCCAGCAATCATCATCTTCAAACAGACTGTGTCTTCAGTTCTCTTCTTTAATGGTGTTCTACTGACTAAACCCACATAAATATGGAGTAATTTCACTAACATTAACAGAATCACACCAGCCTGAGAGCAGTGTGTAAGAGCTACTTATACACTGAAATATTTACCTTATTTTCTTCCCAGTTATGTTTACCTCAAAGTAATGCCTAACTTCCAAATTTACTATATCGTAAACCATGACCCAAAAAAAGCATAACAATTCTAAATCCCCTTCTAGAATCACTAGACATTTATTGCAGTTTACTCTGTTTTTACTTGAATACATAAGACTTAGTAAACTTACAGGAAATGGCACCAAATACAACTGTATTTTAGATATTTGTAATATACCTCTGAGAAAACACATCTCGTACACTGCCTGAATTTTCGTTACCACATCCACAAGTAGATCCTTCCCAGGCATGAGCAAAAATCTGCATCTTCCCATCAAAAAAAACCTGAAACAACCTCCTGCCCAAACAAACAGCAACAACAGTGACAGGTACTAATGCCTTTCTAGATGTGTCACAACCCTTATCTTCTAAATTATGTGATACTCAGCTAGTGCAAACTTTCTCCACCAATTTCAAGGAAGTCCAAATGTAATTCCCATGGAAGACGTGAACTTCCCTACTCTTATCAACATGAAGTACTAATTCTAATGTTGTTGTTACCCATGTTATTACTCACCCTTTTCACATGTAGGACAGAGTCAATAGTAACTGTTACTGAACAAGACTGTAAAAAACAAACAAGCAGGAGAGAGGAAAAGGAGACAGACATTGGGAGAAGGAGCAAAGGAAAGAATGGGCAATAAGAAAAAAAAAAGGACCAAAAGTCAGTGTGCAAAGTACTGAAAAAGAAGCAAATACTTCAAAGAGGTGTTGCCTTGTCTCTGAGATGGATTAGCAAACCTCAGCAAAGACAGAATACTAATTGCCCTTTTAGTCACTACTCGAGAGTTTTAAAACATAAGATTAGCAAATCACTTGCATAATTAATCGAAATCCCAAGCAACACCATTACTCACGACAGGACTCGCCGTTCTGGCCCAAACTCTGCTTCATAGTAGCCATCTCTGCAATCTTTTCCAACCAGATCGTGAGGATGAGGCTTGTAGGGTTCATTCTTTGTTACCAGTGTTGTTCTTATTTTGACTTTTCCAAAATAGTTCAGGATCTATGAGAAATGTGGGATATTTTGTAGATTTTTAGATATCAGGGCTAGTAAAGTCCCCACATATAACAGAAAACATGTTTCATCCTATAATACTCTATGGGAGAAATACCATAGCTAAGAAAGTGGCATTACTGCTTTATAAAAGCCAGGGCTATTCAGAAGTTCTGTTCATTCCATTTCAGTTCATTTTACAAAAATAACTCTTTAGCAAAATACTTGAAAAAGGATTGTTTTTTTTTCAAAAATATTTCATATCTATTTATTTCAGAAAGCAAACCAGCATACTTCACCTGCTAGGTTTACCTAAGAAGCTGGCTACTTGTAATGGTAAGTGCCAGGCAGTCCATTCAGTTTTCAAACTACCCTACTACAAAAATGTGAAGGAAGTCTGAAAGGCTCTAAGAATTGCCCCGCTCTTTTTTATTTTTCTTTTTTGAGACTGGAGCTCTACTAGACCCTTCACAGCAGTCATCAGCCTAATTCAACACACCCTTCCTTATGCTGACAGCTACCAGCAAAGTAACCAAGGGTTGTGTGGGTGAACGTAGGGGGGGGGGAAAAA
>NW_009952153.1:1688644-1691277 GCF_000747805.2 Chaetura pelagica | reverse complement strand
TAACAAAGGTTGGTGGGGGGAAAGGTAGGGGGGGGAAAAAAAAAAAAAAAAAAAAAAAAAAAAAAAAAGAAAGAAAAACAGTTTGGCCTAAATTGTTTGAAGCATAACAACTTGAAAGCAAGTACAAGACTTGCTCAGGCACACATCTGTGCAGAGGTGAGCTCTCCTCCTCCACTTCCCCTGCCCTATAACTAACTGTTCCTCTCCTCCTTCAGCCCTTTCCTTCTTCCTCTCAGTACTCCAAGGATCCATCATTATATCCTTTGATAAAATCCTTTGATAATATGTCCTTGAGGCTGACACCTCAACCTTTGATTTGACTGTGCTCTTCTAGCTTCCATCATCTGTTAGCTTCTGCAGTCTCCAATCTGGCTCTTTTTTAACCTTCATACAAGCCACTGTTACTTTTTACCCTTAAAACTTCTACCACTCCTTCACCTTCTTCAACTATTACATAATTTCTCCCTCATTTCAAACTCAGTCCCTTGAACTTGAAGCCTGATCTAGCCACTTTTGATGCTCCAGTTCCTTCTTGATGGTCTTCATCTCAACCACACCACAAAATTTAATCTCTTCCTGGCCTCTCTGTTCTCATCCTCATTGATGTTTCCATCTCAAGAGGGGACTCCCCTAGCAGCTAATCAGCACCAAAGCCTCCTACGGGCTTTAGGGAGGCAGGAATTCACCTAGAAATCACCTGCTATCGGTAATAATCAGCTCTGTCATCAACAGTCACCTTTAAAAAATAAACTGTGGCCAGGACTGTGTGGTGACCTACCACATCCCATCTTCCCTTTGAATTCTGGCAGGCCTTTATGTGCAGCACATTCCCAGCTTAAGAGGAGCCAAGGGTTTATACTGTCAGTTCAACTTGTGCCCTGACACAGCCTTCGGCTGAGAGTGTGAAAGTGTTTACTCTTGTCAGCAGCCTGCTAGTTCCTTGTTCAATTTGTAGAGCACAAGAAGAAAAAAAAAAAAAAAAATCAATCTGGAAAGATCTCAGTTTCCTGTATTCCTTAACCAAATCTGGCACTGTGATAGTCAAGGCAAAAGCTTTCTTGATTGTTTCTTCCTTTAGTAACTTTGGCTTCAGGGCTAGAGCAGCTTCCACAGTTGCTTATGCTTTATGTGTCTTCCACACTTGCTATATGCTTCATGCTCTGCTGCTCAACATATGACTGCCAATGCTATCTTTCTCAGACTCTCCCTCTTCTTAAAGAATTCAGCCTAAACCACCACATTTTTTTCAGATTCCACATTCTCTGTATCTGCTATTTTTTTGCTGTGATTCCAGAAACTCAACTTTTTTTATACTTGTACACACAACAAACACAGATACACATTGTCTGTTCCTGGGGAATGTAACATACTTCAAGATAGCAAGTACTCCTAACTTACCATATATATTTGAGCTTTCTTTTATAATCCCATCTCTGAAAGATGTTCTCCAAATTGGAAGAGGTCAAGGAAACACTAGCAACTTAAACTTCAAAGAGGAGAGCAGAAATTCTCCCTAGCCCTACCTGTCCAGGGTCTCTGACACATTCCCTTGTCCCACATATGAATGCTACTGTTAAAGTGCTCCCATTTCACCTCTACTGTATCTATCTTTGTCCTTGCTTTGATCACAGCTTCTAGGGCTACTCTGAATCCCTTTATTCTGGATTTCCCAACCTATCCATAATGCAACCACCCAACACGTCTTCACTGCAGGTGCTCTGACCACATGATTCCCCCCCTTCCAGCTCATTTTTAAATTCTGTATCCCCTTCTGACTTCACATACTTTATGGTAGGTTTTTTTGCAGAGCCTAATCACCAAATCACTGGCTGCAAGTCACTTTCATACTTTGCTCACTTGCACAAAGCATCTTTCATGTTGTGCCCAGCAGCTTTTCAAAGCCCTTTCAGATTTTGTACGCAAACTCTCCCAAAATTCATACTGCAGTTCACATAGTAAAAACTAACCCAAGTCATATAACTAAGAAACCAGAACAAATATGCATACAGAAAAAGCTAACAATGAATCGTTCCCAGACAAGTAACTTCCCTCTCTACTAGCACTTTGCTAACTACCTCTACAACTTCTTTTGTTGTACATTTGAAACAAAATCTTTAATGACTAGAAGCAAGGAACTCTTTTTCCTCTGTGTTGCAACAACATTTGCATGCCAAGGAAAGAATAACAAAACATGAAAAGAAAAGTATTTTATTTACTGCAATGAGTCCAACACATAGCTACAGCACAATGTTACTTTGAGCAATAGTAATTAATGTAAAAAAGCAGTTATTTACCTGTATGGAAGGGAATGTCTTATTGTTTTCAGTACTGTGTTCTCCGGGAATGCTGCCTGCTGATCTTCCCTCACATTTGTATCGGAAACGCATGCCCCTTTGCCTGGGTTGTTCAAATATTTCAATGTAGGGCTCAGGGCCACCTTGAAAACAAAACATTTTCACTCTTAGGACAGCTTGACAAGTAGCAGAAGATGTAAGAATGAGAAGATCTGTACTCTTTGATTGATATCACCGTCTTTCCACTTGGCCTACCTTCTCAGACAATCTGCTCTTCTTTCTATGTACATGCACACATTGAAGGGGGGGGGGGGGGGGGGGGGGGAGCGAAAGGAGGGA
>NW_009952153.1:1683521-1688606 GCF_000747805.2 Chaetura pelagica | reverse complement strand
GGGGGGGGGGGGGGGGGGGAGCAAGGGAAGAGACGAGATGAAGCCTCAGGTACCAAAGCCTTCTAAGTAATCAGCAAAGGATGCCCTCCCCTCCATCTCACCTACAATTTAGCTTCTTTTAGCTAGAGAGGATGTGTCTGATGAAACAGGATTTTAAACAGGAGAAAACAAATAATCATTGTGAAGGAATGGTTGATATTTTTAATCATATTCCACATTAAGGAATGCTTTCAGAGGACATTGAAGAGACCATAGGACTGACAGTACTTGTACTTTGAGAGAACAACCAAAGATGTTTCCTCAGAATTGCTTTAGTTCCTATTATAGTGAAGCAGAAACTATGCAAATTATGCAAAAAACACCCTACTGGGTTGAATACTGTGGACTCAGAAAATATCTCATTGCTGGTATTGAATTCGACATCTCGAGCTGCTCAACTTCCACAGGGCCAGCTTCCAGTTGCCTTATCTCCCTAGACAACAAAACCTCAGAAAAAGCTATTGGCCAGCTTTAAAAAAAGTCTTTCAGGAAAAATAAGTGATAGACAAGAGTAAGAGACAACAGAACTCTTAAATGGGGGAGTGGGAGTAAAAAGATGTAAACTTAGCAAGAGTATAAGTACTTTTCAAGTGATGTTCTATTGTCAGACAGTAACAGGCTATTTAATATATCTTGCTGAGAATATAAAGTAGGATAGTCAATCAAACAGTGACAACAGTGGGATGGCATGTGAAAAACAAATAACAGAGGGTAAGTAAATATTGTAGAAGTTGAATCATCGTGGTGCTGCATGATCAGAAGAACATAGCTTATGGAAATGTCTACTGAGCTCTCTGTCATCTTCATATAATAGCATCCTACCCAAGCAAGGCTGAGCATCACAAACAAACATGACAGGCAATATCCCGTGGCACAACACTGAAAAAAGTGCTTGGACTTCAACACAATAAGGAAAATAGTTATTAAATATATTGAAAGTGCTAAAAGGGTAAAAGATCCCCTTCTTCCTTTTGCCCAAGGTCTATACTGCCTCAGGTCCATAGCATACGAGTTTTGGCAAAGAAGTGGATTCCAGTCTTAGCTCCATAATAAAACCTTCTCTTTGGTTGCACCTACGTGGACTTAAGTATACCTGCCAACACAAGGCTTGAACTTTATGCCTGGGATTTATTGATTGCAAAACATTTCCAGTGCTACAGCAGTTCCTACTCAAAGTAGGAATATGTTATAACCTAAAAGATAAAGTAATTAGGAGAAGCAGAGAAGCAATGGCAAGCACTACATCTCCAAGATGTCACCCTGGTCTTACTTGAACGCACACTTGAACTGCAACACACCTACAGACAAATATAGCATAGCAGTGTGAGAATGCTGGAATAGCCCTCAACAATGTGTGTTTTCAAAATCTGAATGCATTTTTAAAAGGCCAAATGCATTTCAACTTCAGGATGTGTTTGGTGCCAAACCTGCAAGAACTATGGTTTAGGACTGTCTGTATTCCTGTCTAACAATTTATCAAAATACAACATCTAAACTGATCATCTGTGACCAAATAATTTTCTGAAAATAGACCATTGTATTAAATTCACATTAGTCACTACTCTAGGTTCAACTGCTTACAATGATGGTAACAAAAAGCCTAGAAATGACATAAAGCTGATTTCAAAAAGAGAGCAGTGGTCTGAGCTTCTCACAAAACCAAGCTCACACACCAGTGTATGGCTATTTAACTTTCACACTTAAATACAAGAGCATAAGGAAATTTATCAGGACAGTCCAGCAGAGCAGGCAACAGAGGACATCTGCCAGCAGTGAGGAGCCACTGCTGCACATCAGTCAGCCTCCCATTTCCATCATGCAATCAAGGAGAAAAAAGAATCTCGCCTTTCCATTCCCAAGTAACAACGTATGCCACAAATACAGACACATATCCATATACTATATTAAAAATCTATTTTAGATGTTATAATGACAAAATTGCAGTAAAGTGCCTACTAATCATCTTACTCTGGGTACGTACGTGCTTCCATAGCTGCTACCCAGCCCCACAGTACACCCACATACATTACGTGTTTGTCAGACCTAGCTAGAGCCTTGCTGTCCAAAACTACTAGAGAAAAGAACACAATCACTTCAAATCTTTAATTCCCTCTGCTTTAACCAAGAATGCTCTATTAATACTTGCTCAAGAGGACTTTTTTTCTCACCTATTGAGAGTGCTTTATTTTAAAACTCTGGGCTCAGTGATCTTTACGGGGCTGCGGTCGAAACAAATGTCATTGAAGGCAAACCCACTGCTCACAGCAGGTGCGTTTGTGGGAAAGCAAAGCCCAGTGACGTGGTAGCCTCCAGAGATTCAACATTTTACCTTGTTTCTCTCTCTCTCTATTTAAGAATCCCTTTATTGTCTCTACCATGAGGGTCGGTGTAATGTTTTGTGTGGACAGAAAACAGATAAAAGTGTTTGTGCAAACCAAAGGTGTTACCAGCACCCTGCAGCGAAGCAGAGGGCTGTTCAGTGCTCCCCATGTCTGTAAACCTGCAACGTGCCTGTGAGGTGGCATGGCTTAACTGTTTCACAATCTACTCTCACACACAGAGAGGTCTGCCAGTTTGTACACTAAAGACCTGCCCTCTTCAGGTCTTGCTATGTTTGTCAAACAAATAGAAGCTGTGTCAAAAAAACAAATTCTCTTGCTGATTCTGGAAGAGAAACTCATAGCTGCTCATATTACCTACCTGCCCACAACTATTCAGAAAAGCATTTGAAATGGAAGAAAAGCAAAACTTTAGTTAGTCCTTCATTTAAGTGCTTAAGAGTTTAATTGTATTTGTAATTAATTATAATTGCTTTTATACATCACAGCAGTAGAAACTTTATGCTACATATTACAACTTGCTTCTTGTTCTTTTTGTTACAAAATCATTAATTCCTCCACCCTGTGCCCTGACCAGCACACTAATTTAAAAGAGAATATAGGAGATCAAGTGTGCCAATTATATCTGCAAGGAAAAGAGGTAAAAGCAGTAACAGCTCCAAGAGTTCAGCCAGCTTATACTCATTCTAGAATTGTAGGTTGGTTTATTCTTAACTGTATTGAGCAATATGATAAGGAACAAAAGGACAACCCCAAAAACTCAAAACAATACTTTTGTCAGGCCTCTCCATGATGAGAAACCTGGGCTGGTTTGAAGTTTAACACTCCTGGTCTGTGCCATTAGAGAGGAAGCATGACATGCTGCCACCAAGCAAAGCATCTCCATCAAGGGTTCATATGTTTTGTCTCTTTCCTTTGCTCAAAAGAAGCAGGCTCTGGAGATATTACTGAATCTGTAATTTTCTTGCTTAACTAGCTGTGGCCCATGAACAGGCTCCAGCAACATCTGTGTGTGAAAGCAAAGTAGCTGTGGGTCTTTGTGGAAGATGTGAAAGTATCACACGAAACCAAACGATCCCAGGTGACTAGAGTGAGACACAGACGGGAGGAGTATTGCCCTTTGACTTTGATGTCACTGCTCTGTACAGGTCACTGGTGACCCTACATCCTCCACAGCAATAGCCATTTCTGAAAAGCAAGAACAGACAATCTATACACTTATAACCTCCTGCAACAGCTCAGGGGAAAGAGACAATGGTGGACAATTGCTTACAAGACATTCTGGCTCAATCTAAAATAACCAAAAAGTCTAAACACAACTTTAGGAAGCAGAAATCTACCTAGGACTTCACAAAATGTACAGATTCTAAAAGACAGACAAAACTGCTTGCAAACTTCCTCTTTACTATGGCCTTACATTACAGAACAGCAACTAAAAGGAAAAAAAAACAAAACACAACACACCACCACCACCTACAAAAGCTAACTAGTACCAGGAAGTTATGAACTTCCCCTACTGAAAAATTCCTTATCTGGTTCCTAATTATACTGAACATATATTAATACATGAAGGGGAAAAGAAAAAAAAAAAAAAGTGCTATCTCCTGCTTCAGTTTTGCCATTCTAAAATACAAGGTAACATTTAAAAGATGGCTCCATACAAAACCAGTTACTCTCTCAGCACACACCTATTTATCAGGAGTGAAAGTTCTTGCTTCTCTAAGTGGCAACTGAACACACACCCCCCTAAAGTTTTGAGGCTGGAGAGCATCTTTCCTTAGGAATGCTGCCGTAGTTAAGGTCACCGAGTCTCAAGTTATTGTGGTTTTGTTTTTTTTTTAAACCCTCAGATACCAGAGAAACACCTTCTCATGGGACAACACATTCAGTACAATAGCCTAAAGAAACTCAGTTGTGTGTCGTGTCGTAATTACTCAATGTACAACCCCTTATCTACGTTACTTTGCATTTATGACATCTCTGTTTCTTACTAATTTGCATCCTCACCGGCAAGTTCCTATGTGAGCAGGATCTTAACGAGCATCACAGTCTTTGGCCTACTGCTATCTCTAGCCCAGATACAAGGCCCACGTGCTTGTTTAAAGTCTAAACATTTCAATGACACAACTTTAAAAGACCCATTCTGGAACGTAACAGCCTCATGAAAATCTCATCTGAACAAGCCCACGACGCTTCTGCATAAACTCTTCCCTGCTTACCAAGCTACATGGTCTGGATTCGATGTGAACAGCAGATGCCGGGCAGGCGGGGTGAGAGCACCGTCACCCTTTTCCGCGCTGTTACTCACCTCCCACCGATTGCTTAAGTCAGTGGGAGATCACGGAATGGTTTGGGTTGGAAGGAACCTTGAAGCTCATCCAGTTCGCTCCAAGCCCCATCAAACCTGGCCTTGAACACACTTCCAGGTAAAGGGGATCTACGACTTCCCCGGGCAGTCTGTGCCAGTGCCTCACCACCCCCGCGATCTCCTAAAATCCTTACGATCCTTGCAATTCCCTAAAATTCGGCCCCGGCAGAAAGAGACGCGCGATCCCGGCCAGGCGGTGGAAGAGGAGAAGGAAATGACCCCTCGCAGCAGAGAAACAAGCACCACCCGACACGTCGCATTTCCCCTAAGCCACCCATTCCTCCTCCCGCGACGCAGCTCGATACCGAAAGCGAGCGGAGCGGCAGGAAGGGCGGCGGG
>NW_009952153.1:1676161-1683225 GCF_000747805.2 Chaetura pelagica | reverse complement strand
GCCCGGCCCCGCCCGCGCCCGAGATACCCCTGCCCAGCCCGGCTCCCAGACCCAGGGCAGCGCGCCCCTGCCGACAAAAGCTACCCCCTGCCTGCTGCCAAGGGTTTATTCTGAGGCCTTCCCTTTTAGGAGCCAGAAGCAAACAAAAAAAACCCCAACAAACAAACAAAAAAAAGTTTAATTCCATTTCCTAGAGTCCTTTCCCCTCTCTGCGGGCTACCCCATACCCCCTACACCACCTTTTCTGCAGCCTACATCCCTCTTACGTCCCACCTTCCCTCTCTATAAGCCTCTTAAGAGACCAAGTTCTCTCATTATCCACGTTTTCCTCAGTTTCTGGTGGACACAGGTAGCCAGCAATAACAGAAAACTGTACTTGGCAAGGACAGGCTGATATTCACGGTAAGGAAAACTCAACAGCAACAAGTCAATCAAATCACAACGGTCAATTTAAAAACTACTCGACTTTCAGAGAGTTCCAGACCCAAGTCTGAACCACATCTTGCAGCTGGATCAAGTGAAGGAGGTGAACGCTGTGGGAACAACTTCACAGCCCCAAATTTGGGTCAGGTGGAGGTGGCTTAAATACACCAGTAAGGAGAGGGACACAAAGGGACACCAAGCCCACACCTAGCTATGGTACAAGATTGCATTTGGTTAGCAACATTTTAATTGTTTTTTTTCTAAATCTTTACTCTGGGAATAAAATACACTGTCACATGTGAAAATGTAGTTAAATTAATTAGTGTTCTTAAAAAGAAACATTAGTAAAATAGGAAGAAAAACCTCAAAGAGCTCTTAAGCAAGGTACGTAACTGGTAGTTTTTTTACTTTTCCTCACTATTCTTTTTTAAAGCAAATAGAAACTAACAACAGCAGAAAATGCTGTTCTATAAGCTGCAAATCCATATGCTAACTCAGGTACTTAATCAGAAGAGACTGCCCAGTCCTTGCTATTCTTCTTGCTCTGTAATCCATCTCAACAGGACTTTTCTTTATAATCTTAATTTTGCCCAACTCTCATCATTCACAGGTCTACAAGATTTTCTATAAACAGAAATTATATTTTTGTTTAGTCTTATGTGAGGGGAGGGAAGATGGACCGTTCCCCACACTAACCCACAGGCAAAACTTCACTTATTGAAGATTTGTGGGTCATTATATGGTTGGATTATTACATCCCTGTCAAATTTATAACTGAAATCAGAATAGAAGCATTCTAGAGGGCACACAGCATAACCAAGGTGTCTGTGCCATTAGCTCTAGAAGATTAAAGGGAAGAACAATTATTGTATTTAGGTATTACACTGAAATAATTGTACAGTTGTTAGTTAGCTTCTTGCCAAAATAACATGATTTCTCATTTTCTTTCTCACTAAAAAAAACAAACCCAAGAAAGATACAAATCAGCAGTGCCCTAAAACTATGAGAAATTAGGACTAGATCTTTATGTCTTCAGGGATGTCTTGTATTCCCTATGACTGATGATGTAAAATAGAGCAGAAAAGCTGTTCTCCTTTCTTAAACCAAACTTAGACTTTACGCACACGCACACAACCCCAAAGAATGCAGGGACAGAGACCTCAGACAAAACGTTCCTCACCATGGTAGCTGGGCGATGAGGTGAGGGTAGATGCATTTCTCTTGCATTTTCAGTGATGGGGTTGGAATAAGCCAAGAGGATGGCATGTTAACACAGAGGGTGCTCAGACCTCAGCATCTCACTGCTTCTGCTGGTAAAGGCAGCATCAAAGCAATAAACTGAAAAACACACGAGTGATTTCACGCCCTTTGGTGCCCACATTCAAACACATTTAGCTCATGAGCATCTAATACTAGAAGCTATTTAATATTTTTTTTTATTCATTACCTGGCTGTGACAAACAGTTTTGGACAGCCTTCAGTCACAAGGCTGAAGAGCTGGAGAAATGCTCCCAATTTGTGGGCATCTGTGCAGGTTACAGGAGAGCTCTGGACAGGATTTTAATAGGGAAAGGGCTGATACTCCTCTTGGCTAGCTGAAGCTGGAAAAGCCTCAGGAAGTCATTACCCAGGAGCTGGAGAGTAGATGTGAGTTTTGGTTTTGAATGTAAAGCAAGCTGTCAGTACAGGCATATGAAGCGACTGAACACTTCCTCTCTTCAGACCTTTTTGGAAAATCTCAGATAGTAAACTGTAGCCTTTCAGGAAGAATTAATTTAGGTGCTTCCCTAAATACAGCTTATATCCCTGGTTCCCACTGACTTCTCTAGTCCATGATGCTACTGAATAGACACAGATGAAGGAACCTGGGAAACTGTGGCTCAAAACAGAAGCGTCTACTCATTCCTTCAGAAGGAAAATGTTATTGCAGGGTATACAGTCTCAACTGATGTGAAATTAAGGGCAATATTCCAGGCACTACCAATATCATGTTATGACTAAAACATCAATAAACATTCCCTACTTCTTCCCAGCTCTTTTGAACTCTTAGGGCTTGCAGAAACAGGCTACTCAGAGATGATCATCCTTAAGACTACGTATTATTGTATCTCACATATACACCAAGGTCTATGGTACAAAATGCTCTTGATATTTTTTTTAAGAAAAAGATGAGTGGGTTGCACTTCTTATAGCACCTCAAAAACTTCAACTCTACCCCTACCACTTCCCTAAAATGAAAACAATCTATACTAAAACTAGAGGAAAACCAACCCTATGAAGTGTTTCACTGTATAAAATCTATGCACTCCTATAATCTAAATACACAGAGACCAGGTCTGGCTCAGCAAGTCCTTGAACAAAGTTCTTGGTGGAAGGACAATGTGAATGGAGATATTTCTCTCCAGCTTTTCTCTCTCCAGCAGTATCCATAAGCTGTTGCCTCTGGAAAAGCACAATAGGGGGACAAAGTGATCTTTTAGTCTAAGCCCAGTGTGACTTGTTTAGAATACATTCATGCTCCTAAACTAAGGGAAAGTTCTACAGAAAACAATATACCTTCCTAAGCAAAAGGCAAAAACCTAAACAAATTAAAGAGGCCTTACTCAAAATCATGCAAGCACATAGATAGCTCCTTCTATTCCTGTGACTACCCTGTATGCAATTTTGTTTTGCCACAGCTTGAACCTATGGCACAAGGATGATCCCTCAAGAGTGATGTGAACTAAAGAATTGCAGCATAGCACTGGTATTTACAGAAACCTGGTCAGCACCTGGCATGAAGTGTAAGAACATATCATAACTTTGGGCATATGCAGATCTTTGCAAAAAACAGGACGTAATTCCCCTCCCATAGCATTACATAATGAATGCCAGGTGCATCACAATTATTTTTGTTAGCTGACTTTAGCTATAGCCAGAGGCGAGATACCAGGATTCTTAGACCAGTTTGATCCAGTGCTTCACTTCCTGTCTTCCAGTTAAAGTGTTTTAAGATGCCATTTTTCTTCAGTTATCAAGTCCAAATACAAGTCCTCACCCCTGCTTTTCACTGGCTGCTGTACCAGCGGAGTTAACACCTAGGTTGCTGTAAGGAATTCAGTTTCCTGCTCTTTAGCAGGGAACTTCATGGCCAAGAAAGAGGAGAAAAGAGTGGCAGAAGAAAGCAAAAGCACACCACCAAAACTTCCTACAGCAAAAGCACATATTTGTCAAGCCCAGGATGATGGCTCTTTAGTGGTGCTTAGCTTAGAGGCATTGCCCAATAAAGTCTGCTGAAGCCTGCCGTGATACAAAAGCAGCACAGGCAAACTGTGAAGTCTTGATTTCCTGTTCCCAGCTATCTGACATAGATCAAAGATAAGCTGCTTGTCACTGGCCTGGTTAAGCAGCCAAGCAGGCATTGAGGTAGTTTTAGAATATCACTCTCCTAACAAGATACATCATACTAGGAATTAATATAATAATTATAAAATCATTTACTTCTCTCCTTACGGAACAAAGTTAGAAGTCCTGTTTTCTTGCCCACTGTATCTCAAGCCTCACACACTCCCTGATTAGTAATTTCCAATACTCTATGCCTGAAGAAGCCTTTTGTTGTTTGAAGTATGCTTATTTTTTTATCTCAAAGGCATCTTATTTAAACACTGCCAGGCCTTCTGACAGTTAAAGCTTTTGTGGTTATTTGTCCTGAGGAAGGTTATAATGCAGAAGTCACTACAAGAAAAGTCATGGCTTCCAGATTAATGATAAACTCAAAGGTTGTTCAAGCCGTTCTGCTGGAAGCTTAGAGTTTGTTTGACATAGAACAATGCCACTGTGCCTCCTCTCAAAACAGGGCGGAGAGAAAGGAAATGCTAATAGAAAAAGGTTGGTCTTGTGGATAAGGCATAATGCTGTGACTCAGGAGACTGGAATTTGGCTGTTGGCAAGTCAGTCTTTCTGCTCTTAGGCAAGTCAATTCTCTGAGCCTCAATTTCCGCAAGAGAAATCAGAGAAGATACTTCTGTGCTCCCACACTTCTACCTTATTCACTCATGATGCAACTTCTTCAGGGGATGAACCGCTCCTTATATGAAAGTGCCGAGCACAACAAAATGGTAGTTCCATAAACACTTTAGACTGTAGTAATGTCAGAAAAAGGCAGTCTTCCCAGTCTTCCCTTTCACTCCTTACCTACTCACTCATACATCTTCTTTATGCTATTTCATGTACTCCTTTGGCCATACAGGAGCTTGCTTTAAAGTAACCTGGGGGAAACAAGAAGATGTTTTTTTCTGCTGGTTCAATTTTTACTGAGCCAAGTTCCATGTACAATCACAGAAATGACTGTGCCAACAGCAAGGAATGTGGTGGCACTGAGGCCAAAACAACTATCTGGAAGACTGACTTGCGCAGTGATGCTGGCTTGCTAACAGATGGCTAGCCTCATGGAACTGTAGCATAACACGATTTTTAACTTGAGAAACTGATAAATCTCTCTGAAATTTCTAATTCACAATCCTTTCTCTCAGAGTTAGTTTTCAGAACAGAAGTTCTCAAGCACCTTCTCCCTTGGCCCTGTCAACTGTTTCCTATTCCCTTCTCCTCATCCCAGTCCTATGAACACATATCACAGTCTGAGAGTTGCTGCATTATTTTAATAGAGAAAAACCTTGCATGTTCGTTCGCAGGCAAAGAAAAAATTGAGGAGTGATTCCTTTTTCCACATAAGAGCCTCATACTGCAGTGAAGTTGATCTAGCGACCCCTGAAATGGACAAACTGCAAACTTCTTCCTTATGGCACAATCAAGATTCACCTGATGCAGCAGTGCTGCAGTAGGAGGATGTAAGGAACAGATGAGCTCAGGTTGAACATAAGGAGCTAAATCAGCAGAAAACAACTTTTTTTTCTGCCCAGGATGATTTTTTCAAATTGATTAGCTCTCCAAGCCAGATCACTATTGCTGGTACAAACAGAACTGCTCTAGCTGCAGCCACCAAGGAAAAGAAAAAAAAAAAAAGTAGGGAGGCAGAAGGAAGGATGGGAATCATCCCTCATGCCTTTGGCAACAGCAAGCTATTAGTCATAACATGAAAATTGGATACTGAAAAAAAATAGGCAACATACACTCATATTAATTCTCCTGCTCCCCAAAACTCCAGCACATACCAGCCAGCCATTATGCACTGGATCCACCTACAGAGGATAACAATTGCATTTCCTTTTCCCTCAGGGTTTGCAGGATTTTAGGCTACTTAACATCACCTTGAGCTTCAATAGTCTCAGAAGACCGTATCTGCATCCAGTAATAAAGACATAGAGGCACGTTATTTCAGTACAGCTCTACCAAATATATGTCTTTTTAAGTGTTACACCTTAATTTTAAATCTCTAACCCAAAGACTTCATGTAGTTGACTTGTACAGTTATTACACCCTGGATTCACAGAGTGACACCATTCTTCAGCTTTAACTTAAGACCTGTTGAGAACAGTTTAGGCATAAGTCCTTCTACATATGCAAAGAACATCTACCATTTATAAACTGGCCAGCTCCTCACCTTATATGGACCCACATTAGCCCTTTTTACAAACTGCCTGGGGCTGTGTGTCACAGTGCCATCTCACCACTAAAAGCTTTACCCTCAATACTTGTGAGTAACCCACAATCAACACTGCTGCTTCACCCCACTCAAACAGTTAATCTCCACAGTGTCCGTTTGGACTTTTTGTGTGTAGATGTGTCCACTTACTATTATGTTTCAATAAAAGAATGTAGATTTACATTCTAGTAAGACTACAATTTTTATTCAGAGCTTTCTTAATTTCAAGGTTGAAACCTCTTGCTTTGTCACATAGAACAGTCAATTTTGCTTTTAGGACATTTGGGGAAAGTTCAACATCCTTTTCGTAATCAACGTACTGGTTAACCACTCCTATAACAATGCTTTTGATAAATATTAATTATTCATTAAAAATTCCACTTGACATTCATAATGCTGTACACTGATAAAACTCAAACAAAATCCTCTGGCTTTTCAGCCTAAATATTGTGCCCTAGGTATTCTAAATGTGTCATTCACCATGAGACTCAAAACACTTTCAGAAGCTTGGAAAAAGTGCTTTCCTCTATGCAAATAAAGAATATGCATATCCATATTCAGCCTTTTATCTTTGATTAAGTGAAAAAATAAGCCAGGGAGAAGAATTCTCCACGACAGCGATTGCATAATACACACATTGAGAAAGAAAGGAACTGAACGGATTCTTTGCCCTCTGCAGCAGAAGAAACAGATCTAGACACATAGCCTGTCAAATGGAAACAAGATGGACATGAAGAGAAAATTGCCACCACAAGCTTATTCTGGCAAGTAAGTGCAGAAACTAGAGGAAGGAGAAGACCTAACCCAAGAAAGAAATGACAGTAATGAGCCAGTGGCAAGAAGGATTAATTAGCAAGGACTAAAGTTGGCCAGAAGGGCAATGCCATATATAAAGTTGAATATTCAAAAAAGATAACAAAGTTGGAAAGGCTCCTTAGCATGCAGGTGTAGAAAAGATTAATTATATACAGTAAAGCCACCAATATCCTAGCTCCACTTTTGTTTGGTCTCCAAGGAGACCCTGGGGTGCAAGCCAAGTCAGCAGTACTGAGTATCAACC